>NC_143585.1:118403598-118703598 GCF_048544385.1 Mastigoproctus giganteus
AAAGTAATCACCACCTGATTGAAACCTGTTCTAAAAGTTTCTGAACAGAGACAGTAAAGGCATTCAAAGAGATTATGTTTAGCTAGACTTAGCTAGATTATGTTAAGCTAGGCTTTTCTTTATGTCCTCAACTTCCTGAAATCTCTTTTCCTTTGAGAGCAGTTTCCACCTTGGGAAAGAGAAAGAAGTCTGCTGGTGCTAGATTGGGAGAGTAGAATGGATAGATCTGTACAATGCCATGTTTCATCAGAAATGTCTTCACAACAAGTGTGCAATGGGGAAGGCATTGTTATGCGGCAAGAACCAGCTGCCTTCCTCTTGAAATTGTGACCTCACCTGGGAAATGCAAGTCAATAGTCTTTGAAGCACCCGTAGAGCACAGCATTGATTCTCTCCCCTTCACAAACAAATTCCTTGTGAATCATGGCCTACCTGTCAAAACACATGATCAGTATCATCTTCATCCTGGACTTCTGTAAACACAACTCTTTGGGCCTTAGTGATGATTTTGAAGTCCACTGCATGCTCTGACACTTCATCTCCAGATTGCACTGAAATACCACTCATCTTTAGTGACAACACAGTTAAGGAAATTAGAATTGCCTTGACACGTTTGGATGAAGTCTTTGCATGATGATACTCTTCGTTGCTTCTGCTCATTCATGAGGATGTGCAGCACAAATTTTTCAAATCTTCCTTTCCCCAAAATCTTCATGTAGAGACAATTCATGCAGAATTTGACAAATCATCTCCTTGTTCATATCCAACTCATCACCCATCATTCTGAGGGTCAAACAATTTCCCAAATTTTTGCAACTGTCTTCATTTCAAGATGAGGATGTCCACTTCTTGGGTCATCACGAACATCCTCACGTCCAACTTTGAACAGCTTATACCATTCAAACACACTGGTATGACAATGTTTCATTGCCATAAGCAGATTTTAACATTTCTCTTGAAGATTTTCCTAGTTTAAAGCAAAATTTGATATTCGTTCATTGCTCCATTTAAAAATTGTGACATAGAACATTAACGCTAATAATGAAACTGATTGTTACTTACAACCTGTCAGTCTACTGGATAATCTCTGTACTACCATCTGTTGGAGGAAGTTTGAACTACAACGTACAACTTTCACTTATTTTCAAAGTCATTGAATGTGACCAAAACTGCACCAGATAGGAACTTTATTGTCCCCATCTCTTATGTGTAATGTTTAAATGTGAATTAATATCTACTCTGAGAAAAGGAAAATATTTAATTTTAGGTTTCAAATGAAACTAGAAATACAGCAGACTTTCAGAAAAATGGCACCTTTGGGGGTTCAAGATGCCATTATTTCGATGTTTCCATTATCTAGAAAATTTTATTTTTAATATATTTAAGGCAGAAATAATAAGGCTGAATGAGAAACAGAGAGATTAAGAATGCAATTTTATTAACTGCACATAAAAAACAAACATGTTGACGATCCAATGTTATATTCTGCCATTAATACACTCCTTCTTATGCCCGTTCTATTTTCTATTATTATATCAAGTTTGTCACCAAGCTTTAATGTTCTTAATTATTCTTCTTTTCTTCTGTGTATGAAGTTTATTAACTTTAGGAGCCATAGTGAGGGGTTTTTTAATTTAAAATAAATGTAAAACAGCATTATAATCCACAGAATTCACTTTCAAAATGGGGAATTTAAACAAAACAGTAATCACGTGATTTGCCGTTGAAAGACATCTGATCTCAATGTGTTGTTATTTGGGGTGCCGTTATTTCGACGGTCTATTACATACTGGTTCTTGAAAGTATGGAAAGGTCAATCAATATGTTCTGCACAGGTGTTTTCTAGATGAACATCTTATTAAATGTGAACAAAGTATAGTTACAAACCTTTCCTATAATCTCCACCCTGCTTTTTGGTAACAGATTTTTCATTGTTGTCAAGATGACTAATGCTGAAGTGCTCCTTTCAAGGAATAATTGTGCATTGTTTTCCACAGCTATATTGAGTATGAGTTCACCTGAGGTTTGTCTTATCTCCCCACCCCCACCCTTATCCCAAAGCATTTAACTTGAGAAACAAATCTAAACTGGGGAGTCGAGATATGGACTATGGGCTGGGTGATGTAAAATCTCCCAGTTGTATTCTTGCAACAACACAATCACCATGTACACCTTGCAACAGGATGCACTGTCATGCAGAATCAAATGAACCTTGCTTTAACGTCGGCTGCTTCTTTCACAGTGCAGGTCTCAAAAATTTCTTTAGAAATGATACATTCTCAGTTGACTTTCTGACTTTGTGGAATATGATGAATGCAAAGAATGATTGAAAAGTATAAGCACTTGGCTCCTTGTCAAACTTTCTTGGATGGTGACATTCAGTAGACTTCACATTTTAACTCTGATTTTAACTCTTTAACTCTGATTCAAAACATAACAGCCATACTGAACTGAAATGACTTATTGTAAAAAGGAAAGATCTTCATTGTAAAAGGGAAGATCTTCTCATTTCTATCTGGACAGACAATGCAATTTGCTCATTAGTGTCCTTTTTACCATCTAACAGAATATGGGGTGCTAGCAAGATGCTCCATCAAAATTGCATAAATTGTACCAAGGCTAACAGCAATGACACATGCTATCTCATGACAAGTCAACCTTCAATCTTCTTTCAACAGTTCATGAATTTTTTTTTTTCGATGATTCTGAGTTGGTGTATGTCAAAGGCTTTCCAGAATGAGGTTTCTCTTCAGAACTGGATTCACCTGTAAGTAAATGTTTCCAGAAAGAGAATGTAATTCTGCAAGAAGAATACATAAGAAAACCTCTGGTAAAGATTTATGGATTTCACATGCCAATTTGCCATGCACTGCTTCAATTTTCATAAATGTTCTCTATCCCTTCCTTGTCAACTCTATGCACATGGCTATCAATGTATGTGACACATTGATAGTCATGTGAATTGCCACTCATACCCTGCTACAGAGAATGTGATTGTGATGACATTGAGTTTGTCAATGTATATTCCCTTAATGTTTTGATAAAGAAAAGTTACCTATAAGTTTCTGCCCAAGATCCAAACTATTTGGACCTTGGGCAGAAACTCATATCTATGTCTAAAATAAGGAAATAGCATTTTTTAGGGCATTATGATTTTTTTTTTTTTTTTGATTTGGTAGTTGTTGGCGCATCGGCTTCTATGGCCATATTGCACCTCCCAATGTTTTTGCAGTACTTTGATCCAAGCCCGAGGCGGGAATCGAACCCGCGACCTTTGGGTTGCCGGGCAGGTACTTTACCCACTCGGCTAGCCCGGTCGGCGCATTATGATATGATGCTAATTGTGAACCAAATTAAAGGTTGAAAGACTAACAGTGCTGATACTGAACTCTGTGTATGGTCTGATTGAAACTGTGGATCATATAATGGCAGACTGCATAGAATATAATGAATTTAGAAGAGTATTTCTGTGAGAAACAGAAAATATAAACTTCATGGAAAGACAGATTTTTCAGTTCTCTAAATTTTTAGACTTTATAAGGATGGCTTTTGGATGACGTTAAAAGTTGTTAAGAAATTAGAAGCAGGATATTGTGCTTTTGTATTTACAGATTTTGTATATACAAATGTAAATATTTTATATATCATATTTTCCAGATGGTAAGATAGTGAATCATAAAATGCACCTGTTTAGAAAGCCAATTTTGTGTGAAAAAAATGTTATGGGATATAACTGAAACAAAAATTCAAGAGTGTAGTAAACAAAAAAAAAAAAAGTCAGTGTAGAACAAAGGTTTTACTAGTACAACTTAAAAAGCTTGTCATTACTGATGTTTTGTCTAAACTTTCACTTTCTTCAAAGAACATGTCTTCATTGCCATCAAGGGCATTGCTGATTCCACATTTCCTGAAAGACTTGACAACTGTAAGATTGTTGATCATTTCATTCAACCCATTGGTATAAAAATGTGGTTAGGTGTCTCCATCCATTTGGCCCACTCGCTATGCATGAATGCTTTAAAGGGCTTGTTAATTGCAGCTGACTAAGGCTTGCTACACTGAATTAGTATTGATATGCCATGGAAGCGGACTTATTATGAAACTTGTGGGAAGTGAGAGAGAATATCTTTCATATTATTCCCATTGCCAAAATGTGCCTATCTAATTCTACCTTGAATTTTGCTCAACTCTCTGCCCTTGCAGGCAACTGATTCCAAAGTTCTCGACATGCTGTCTGAAGATAAACTTCCTAAGATCCAGTCTACTGTTTTTTCTTAAGATTTTATAGTTGTGACATGTTTCTTGTCCAGTGAGAATATTCCTTCCTAATTCCTTTTACTAATCCACAAAGAGCCTTACAGACTTCAGTCAAATTTCCACCTACAATGTCTAACTGTTAAGCTCTGCAGAGCACATCTTCTAAGTCGTTCCTCATAAGGATAATTCTTAGCACTCCTCAAATCTAGTTGCAGTCTATAACTTTCTTTGGATGCAGCCTCTAGACCTGGATACAATATTCTAAGTGTGATTACACCATCATCTTATAGAGAGGGGATAATATCCTCCTCCTCTCTCTTTACATGCAAAATTCCAATAAACCATAGAACAACAAAAGTGGTCACACACTATTTAAGTGCTAGCTTTATGGGAAGTCTACCTGAAACTCTGACCACACTTAATCTAGCACAAGTGATAAGAACACTAGGATGCACTTAGCATACCTTCAAACCATAAGACAGGGGAGTTTTAGGCAGTATTTCCAAGGAGGAAAAAAGTATATCTTACAGTCTGGGAAATACAGTATGTATAAACTGTATATATGTAAATAGTGAGCAAATGTCAATTTGAATAAATTTAACATGCTTAAAGTACGTTTTGTTTTGTGGTGTTGTTCAGAATGAAAACATAACTGATTTTAAATTAGTATCAGGAGTGGCAAATACAAGAAAACAATAATATATTTAACCCCAGGGGCTCACCCAGGGTCCTGAGCTGGATATCATCATTCTTCTCTTTTTTGGTGATTCCATTCTATTTCTCTCTTTCTCTCTCTCAGGGTAACTCAGGATTTTTTTTTTTTTTTGGCTGGTGCAGCATAAGCCTCGGGCTTCCTTGCACCATATAGCTAATAATAATAATAATAATATACAGTGAAAAAAAAAAAACATTTCCCACATCATCTGTCCAACTCCAATTACTAATCTCTACTTCTTCCTTAAATTTATTCAAATTACCTACTTCCACACCACCAGATGTAAGTTTTTTCCCAACAGTTAATATTACTATTAGCCAAATAGTGAAAGGAAGCCACAGGCTTTTGATGCACCATTCAAAATAAAATTATGCATTTCCCTCCTCATGAAGGTAATTATCCAGTAGATCTTTGAATTTCTTCAAACTGTCAGCCTCAACTACCTCCAGAGGCAACTTGTTCCAGTAATTGATGCCTCGCTGGCTAAAAGAAAACTTCCTACAATCTAAACATGTCCTAATTTGAATTTGTAGAACCTAGTCCTGAAATTATTTATACGCTGAAAATTCAACCTTCATTCATTTTAACTAACCTCACTCATATCCCCCTGAGGTGCCTGGTTACCAAACTCTGTAGCCCACATAATCAGTCTTTCTTTGTACAGTTGCCCTTTTACTGATCTCACCATGTGAGTTGTCCATCTTTGGACCCTTTCAAGAAACTCGAGTCTTTTTTTCAGATGAGATCTCCACATCTGGACACAGTATTCAAAATGCCACCTTAAAATTGTGTTATACAGTGGGATTATGACCTCCCTATCTCTATAGAATAATGTTCAATAAATCATCAATAGAACAATGGACTTTCCTGGCCACCTGTTTACACCACTCAGAAAACTTCTGAGTGGTGTAAAAATCCTTCCTTTCTCTATTGTTTTTAATTCAATTTCACAAAGTGTACAATTTATTTTGGGGATGCAATTCCCTAAGTGTAAGACCTTCCATTCTGCTGCATTAAAACTTAGCTGCCACTTTTCTGATCATTCCAGAAGCATGTTCAAGTCATCCTGAAGGAACACTGCCTGGCACTGATCATTGATGACTCTACCAATTTTTACGTTGTCTCCAAATTTTGACATCACGCCTTCTATCGCTTTGTTGATGTCATTTAAGAAAATCAGAAAGAACAGTGGTCCAAGAACTGATCCTTGGGGGTACCGCCGCACTTCTGACTTTACACTAATCTGAAGAATATCCATTAATCACAACACTCTGTCTTCTGCCCTGCAGCCATCAAGCAATCCATCTTAGAATTTTTCCGGTAATCTTAACATGTTCTAGCTTATATCTGATAACCTCTCATGGGTGACAGAGTCAAATGCCTTGCTAAAATCCAAATAAACTATATCAAAATTGTTCCCTACAACCATTTCATATATAACTGTGTCAAAATAGCTTACTAAGCTAGTTAAACATGATTTTCCTTTAACAAAATCTCTACTGTTTGTAATTCAATCCCACCAAGTGTATAATTTATTTTGGGGTTGCTATTCCCTAAGTGTACACCAATCTGAATTTGACCTTGCATTAAGACCTATTCTTCATGATGCCATTTCTATCTAAATGTCCCTGGATTATACTCTTAATCATTGCCTCTAAAATTTTCCCTACCACTGAAGTCAGACTAACCAGTCTGTAGTTACTGACTTCACTCTTAGAACCACCTTTATGTATTGGTAATATGTTAGCACTTCTCCAATCCAAAATAATCTTTCCCAAGTCCAAAGATGTCTTCATAATTAACCTCAATGGTTTAATACACTCTCTGGCAACCTCCCTCAAAATTACTGGCTGTATGCCATCAACCCAGGAGCATTATTGCATTTATGCTTGAAAGTTTTTCTAATAAACAGTCATCTGTAATTTTGAAATCACTAATTTCATATGGCTCAGCCTCACTTGCAAGCCTCTTCTCGGCATGAAGGGTCTTTCATCAGTAAAGATTGATTCAAAGTACCTATTCAATTCGTCAGCAACATCAGCTGGGTTATCTAAGACTTTCCCAAACCCAGTACATAGATGTCAGGCACCTCCGTAGCCAGGTGGGAAGGGGCAGCAGTGCGTAGCACACGCTTCTTGATTACACTTGGGGTTCAAGCCCATCACCACCAAATACGGAGGATGCGGAAAGGTCAGGGGAATGACCACCGCATATTCCCGGAGCAATATGGCCTTGGTTGCTAATGCTCCTAAAAACCAAATAACAAACAAACAACAACATAGATGTCTGATCTGATCCACTTTCTTCTTCATTGTGTTCACATACATGAAAAATCCTTTGCTCTCATAGCCAGTGCTTTCTCATATGCAGCCTTGGCCTCCCTAACCTTATATGTGGCCATTACAGATTGACTTGTAGTTGTTGTAGGCATCAATACTTTTCATCACTCTATAACTATCCCACACTAATCTTTTTTTCTGCTCCATTAGACCAGCCAACTCCACATTCATCCATTTCAGCATTCTCCTCATGCAATATTTTCTTAATGGTATGTATGCATTCCTGGCTTCTGTGATTTTTGCTTTAAAGGTATTCCACAATTCCAATGTATTCACACTCACTCTGCAATCGGCCCAATTAATGGATGCCATATAGTGTCTCAAACTGTCATAGTCCCCTCTTCTGAAAATAAAACCCATGCATCTACCTATAATTAATGCAACATCTTTCTACATCTTCCAACTAACAACTGCATAATCACTACCTACCAATGGTTCCTGTACTCTGAGCCCTGTCATATCATCTGGTTCAGGTTCATGAGTAATGATGAGGTTGAGAATATTCTCACCACTAATATTTTCTCTAATATGCTGGTACAAATGTGCTTTCTTCCTTGCATCTTACGTCACTAATAATAACAATAACAACCAATGATAGAGTGTGAGAGACAGAAAGAAAGAAAGAGAGACAGACAGATGATATGATGTTGTGACTAACTGCTGGCAAAAGTTTCTCATCGTATATACCGAAACAATGGCACTTAACAAATAATTAAACTCTTCATACTAATTTCCAGATTACTAATTTATTTTTTTTTTCATGATGACTAAACCTCAAAAGGTACACAAAGTGAAACATGTGGGTTGACAGCTGAGTACACAGATGGTATTTGTCACTGCACCTGAACTCCTTTAGACTGCAATTTTCAGGAAATATATAGAAAGGAAGGTTCTCACAAGGAATAGAAGTAAAATGGATAAATAAGGAAAGTAAATTCATGAGTGTGGAGTCAAAGCATGAATGGAAGCTGACTAGTTGATGCATGTGTTTGCACCGGTTTGAAAAAAAGAACCAGCATAACAACTGCTAATTCAGAACAATGCCAACGGAAATCTCTAGAAACGGCATGCAGATGAAATTGACCATCTGTGAGATAGAAAATGGAGTTTTCTATAGTCTGTAATTGAGGGATCAGTATTTAAACTGGCTGTCATCTTTTGGATAATCTAGGGAATTAAGAGAAGTTTTGAGAGACCATCCCAACAAGAATCATCTAGCAGTAAGCTAGAGAATCTTGTAATAACTGAGAGCAAAGTGGAGGAGAAATTGTTGAAGATAAACACAAGAAAGGCACCTGGGGTGGATGGGATCTATCCAGTTATATTAAAGGAGGCAGCAAAGGAGGTAAGCAAACCCTTAGCCATAATTATGAGAGCTTCCTTGGACTCAGGGGAGGTACCCATTGACTGGAGATGTGCAAATGTGACCCCAATTCACAAAGGGGGATCAAAGGCTGACACAAGTAATTATAGACCTGTGAGTTTAACTTCTGTTCCCGGAAAATTAATGGAGGCACTGGTGAAAGAAGCACTGCAGGATCATCTAGACAAGACTTCAGTTATAACTAGGACACAGCATGGTTTTGTTAAGGGGAAGTCTTGCCTGACCAATTTGATTGGATACTATGATGCAGTCACAAAAGAACTGGATGCAGGGAATAACTTTGATATTATATACTTGGATCTTAGAAAGGCTTTTGATACTGTTGCACATGGAAGACTGCTGCACAAATTGGAGCAGTGTGGCATTGGAGGCAAGTTGCTGCTATGGATAAAGGGGTGGTTGAGGGGGAGAAGACAGAGAGTGGTAATCAATGGACACTGCTCATCGTGGACTAATGTTATTAGTGGAGTCCCTCAGGGTTCAGTATTGGGGCCTTTATTGTTTTCTGTATTTATAAACGATATTGATGATGGTATATCAGGCTTAATGTCCAAGTTTGCAGACGATACGAAGGTTGGCAGGGTTGTCAAGGACACTACTGACACTATGCTGCTGCAACAGGATTTGGAAAGGTTGAGCAGATGGGCTTCGAGGTGGCAAATGAAGTTTAACATTGACAAATGTAAAGTACTACATATGGGAAACAGCAACCCCAGAGCAGCGTATCAACTCTGTGGTACTACACTGACAGTGGTAGAGAATGAAAGGGACCTGGGGGTGGTGGTGCAGGCAGATATGAAGTTCTCTGAGCAGTGCAGACGAGCTGCAAGAGTAGCTCATGGTGTATTGTCAATGATATATAGGAATTTTTCTAGCAGGGATAAGGAGGTGATTATTCCCTTGTATAAGGCAATGGTCAGGCCACACCTAGAGTACTGTATACAGGCCTGGAGGCCTCATTTCAGGAAGGATGTAGAGCTGCTGGAACGAGTACAGAGAAGGGCAACTAGATTGGTGAATGGGACAAAGGGGTTCTCTTACGAAGAAAGGCTTAAGTTTTGCAAATTACAGTGTCTGGAAACTAGGCACCAGCGGGGTGATCTGATAGAGGTGTACAAAGCCTTGAATGGTTTGAGCATGCTCAATGCTGATGGGATTCTTCCTCTAGCTCAGAAAAATCACCTGAGAGGGCATAAATTCAAATTGAGGAAAGACAGATGTAGGATAGATGTGCGGAAATTTGCCTTTAGCCAGCGGGTGGTTGGTGGGTGGAACAGACTTCCATCCCTTGTCGTGGAAGTTGATAGCCTAAATAAGTTTAAGGCTCAGCTCGACAGGTATTTCGAACGAACAGAGGGGTGAAGTGGAAGTGGTTATTTTTATTTATTTATGTTACTTTTTTTTTTTTTTTTTTTTTTTTTTTTGCTGATGCTGCATAAGCTTGCTTTCTTGCATCAAATGCCTCTACTAATGCTAATGCTAACTATGAAAACAATATAATATGGCACTGATTTGTGATTTGATTCAGAAAACACATTACTTAAGTGTTTGCTATTCAGCAGATACTTGAAAGTAATATCAGAAGCACAAGAAAAAATGTAGTTTTTTGATGTAAAGGAATATTTGTGATACACTATTGCCAAGAAATGTTAGAAATCAGGATTATCTCCAGTAAAATTATGTATGTGATCTTGTCTAGAAATTTAAAATAGAGATGAGCATAGGAGCAGCGGATTCATTTTTTGAGTAAAAAGGATAGTTTTAGAATGATTAAAGTTAACAAATTTTCTTCTTCTCATTAGAGATTTATAGATCAGCATTTAGAAAACTGGTAGTAGATATTCAAGATATAGCTATTTGTGAAGAGCAAGGTTTGTCTAACTGCTGAAAAGTGGAATGTAGTGTACTGTCATCAACAAAACTATGAATAGGATTTCCAGTCAGTAGTTGTTAATAAATTGGAGGGTAAGTGGGCTAAAGCACAGAACCCTGAAAGTATTTCCTTGCTAGCTTCTGATGTATTATCCTGGTTACCTGGTCGTGTCTATGAGTATACTCAATCTGGGCGTCACCTTGCATCCTGCAGAGACGTGTTGGATTGTTTCTGAGGCCAGGTGGCATCGTGAACATGTTATCTGACACTCCATGCTCCTTGGTGATGTATTTCTATAGTCTATGGTATTGAGGTCTTGGGTGGCAAGCATGAATCCTTCAGTCTCCAGGAAGAGCATCCCGCTCGTGAGCCATGTATTGGATGCCATTTTATCTGTGATCTTGATGGAGGTCATTGTACTGTCTGCCATGGAGTGCCTTCTTTGAACTCCAGCATTAGTCAAGAATCATCATAAGCAGTAAAGCTGTCATTTATAAATATCAAAATCTGATAATTGGTGTATAATATACGTAAGTTAGTTATAATCCAGTTTAATACAAATATATACTAACAAAATCAGTAGCTTTCGAGACACATGTCTCTTTGTCAACTGACAAATTAAATACAAAAATACAACGAGCTGAGTGAGGCACGTTAATCATGCATCATTGTTGTTGCACGGACGTGCGCTGCTTTCTACACCACTGATCATCCAGCAATAAAACGGTTGTCTCTAGGATGGGATGTAGACGTATGCCTTTCTGGTGATTTAATGCCTTTGGATTGTTTACTATGTTGAGTGACTCTAGCCATAGGCGGTGGCAAATGTGTCGTGAGTGGTATACTATTTCAAAGTCGCGTTTGGGGTCAAGATCGTGGTTGGTGGGCCAAAAATGTTCAGCGACCGCGGACTGGTCAGTTTCGGCAAGCCGGATTGCTCTGTCGTGTTCAGTGAGGTGATCCTGGAGACGCCTTGATGTTTCTCCTATGTAGCAACTGTTACAGTCTCTACAGGTGATGCGATATACCACATTGCTGCGTAAGACAGGTGTGACAGGGGTCTTCACCCTGGAGACAAGTGAACATAGGTTCCTGCAGGGTAATTGCACACATTTGATGTTGTAACTTCTAAGGACCTTCGAGATCCATCCTGACACCCCTGGATAATAGGGAATGTAGGCGGACGATATACCGACTTGGTTCAGTGGTCTTGGGTTGGATGTGAGTTCTTCTGCCTGTAATAGGCATCTGCTTAGTACATGGGATGGATAACCACATTTGGTTAGGTCCACCTTCACACGGGAGATCTCGTTATGCCTAATTGTGTCGGTGCTGGAATGGCTCCAAGCCCTGGAGAATAGGGTGTGGGCAGTGCTATTGAGATGGCTTGGTGCGTGGCCGGATCTGTAGTTAGTGAATTGACTGCACCACAAAGGTTTGCGGTATACTGAGGTCTCTAGATGTGGGCCTACGCGATGCACTAGGACGTCCAGGAACGGGAGCGTACCGTTCACCTCTGATTCTATGGTAAACTTGATGAAATTAGATAGGGAGTTGAGGTATTCCAGCAGTGCAGTTTCAGAACCACGTGGTATTACAGTAAAAATATCGTCAACGTATCTACACCATGTTGTAATAGGTGTAGGTGGGTTCTGGCGTATCTGCTCCTCCAGATCTTCCATGGCGATGTTGGCTACTACGGAACTGACAGGGGCACCCATAGCAGTGCCATGTACCTACTGGTAGAGTGAATCCTCAAAAGTGAAGATGCTGCTTGATAAGTATAGGTTGAAGGCGGTACAGATGTCATCAGTGTATAGTGATGTCCTGGATTGGAGGCTTAAGTCGTTCTCGAGGAGCCTTCTGGGGCAGTGCACGGCCTGTTGGACGGGAATTGAAGTGAATAAAGAAAAAACATCAAATGATGCCATGACAGTGTTGTCAGGGATTGAAAGGTCCTTAATGAGGTGGATGAATTCACTGCTATTTTTAACGGTGTGCGAGGTATTACCTATAAGAGGTGAGAGGAGGCACGCAATATGTTTGTGTGCAAATTTGTGCAATTACCCTGCAGGAACCTATGTTCACTTGTCTCCAGCGTGAAGACCCCTGTCACACCTGTCTTACGCAGCAATGTGGTATATCGCATCACCTGTAGAGACTGTAACAGTTGCTACATAGGAGAAACATCAAGGCGTCTCCAGGATCGCCTCACGGAACACGACAGAGCAATCCGGCTTGCCAAAACTGACCAGTCCTATTGATGTGGGCCTACGCCCACATCAATAGGACTGGTCGCTGAACATTTTTGGGCCGCCAACCACGATCTTGACCCCAAACGTGACTTTGAAATAGTAGACCACTCACGACACTTTCGCCACCGCCTATGGCTAGAGTCACTCAACATAGTAAACAATCCAAAGGCATTAAATCGCCAGAAAGGCATACGTCTACATCCCATCCTAGAGACAAGACAACCGTTTTATTGCTGGATGATCAGTGGTGTAGAAAGCAGCGCACGTCCGTGCAATAACAATGATGCATGATTAACGTGCCTCACTCAGCTCGTTGTATTTTTGTATTTAATTTGTCAGTTGATAAAGAGACACGCGTCTCGAAAGCTACTGATTTTGTTAGTAAATATTTGTATTAAACTGGATTATAACTAACTTATGTATATTATAAACTATGGACCCCAGTACTCCAAGCCCATTCATTACTATTCGATCCCTTTACGTCCATAATACTTACAACGATTGTGTGCAGTTACAAAAGTCCTTCCTTTCGATAGCCCGCAACAGACAACATCTACGCTTTGCAAACAGATGCAAAAGCAATCGAATCATACCTAAAGGGTTCCGCTACAAAGCCCCATTCCACAACTCTCACATGGGTCGTGCCTGTTTTAACTTCAGTCTACGCACATTTATACATACCATCTGTCATCGGGCTAATCAGATCTCTGATACCTAGCGTTTACACCAACAGAGCAAATTCATAAACTTAAACATAGAAGCTAACTCCTTAAAGGCGAACACATATTCAAGTGATACAACTTCCTTCGTCTTGAATCTAAGCAGCAAACAACTATCCATCGAACAGCTGAATGTTTTATCCAACGGCATGAAATTCGCCGTCATACCATCCAAACCTCCATTCACACAGCTCGCTATGGGTATAGAAGCCAGTATTACCAACTTTCCCGAAGAAACTGCCAACGAGATCCGTTTCAGGACTGCCGCAATCCTCCGCAGCACTCGAAAAACTTACTCAAACCTTAACCATCGTCATCATGCCGCCCTGTCATCTATAAGAAAAGACAACTCCATCGTCGTACTTCCTGCGGATAAAGGGCACCAGACCGTTGTGTTGGACCGATCAACCTACCGAGAGAAAGCCCTGACCCTACTACTAGACCCAAACGTATATGAACCTCTATCTGATCCACCCATTAAGGTCTTGAAACGTCAAGAGACATGTCAATAAACTCGTCCACACATGGTTTAAAGATAAGAAGATCTCGACCACAATTCAGCATCTTCTATGTGCTACTGGCTGCCAACTACCGCAATTCTATGGATTACCAAAGATCCACAAACCAGGTATTCCCCTCAGACCAATAGTGTCGTGCTGCAGTGCCCCAACGTATGAACTGTCCAAACATATCGCACGCCTCCTCTCACCTCTTATAGGTAATACCTCACACACCGTTAAAAATAGCAGTGAATTCATCCACCTCATTAAGGACCTTTCAATCCCTGACAACACTGTCATGGCATCATTTGATGTGGTTTCTTTATTCACTTCAATTCCCGTCCAACAGGCCGTGCACTGCGCCAGAAGGCTCCTCGAGAACGACTTAAGCCTCCAATCCAGGACATCACTATTCACTGATGACACCTGTACCGCCCTCAACCTATGCTTATCAAGCAGCATCTCCACTTTTGAGGATTCACTCTACCAGCAGGTACATGGCACTGCTATGGGTGTCCCTGTCAGTTCCGTAGTAGCCAACACCGCCATGGAAGATCTGGAGGAGCAGATACACCAGAACCCACCTACACCTATTACAACATGGTATAGATACATTGGCGATATTTTTACCGTAATACCACGTGGTTCTGAAACTGCACTGCTGGAATACCTCAACTCCCTATTTAATTTCATCAAGTTTACCATAGAATCAGAGGTGAACGGTACGCTCCTGTTCCTGGACGTCCTAGTGCACCGTGTAGGCGATGCACTAGGGAAAGCTACTTGACCTCACATCTAGAGACCTCAGTATACCGCAAACCTATGTGATGCGGTCAATTCACTAACTACAGATCCGGCCACGCACCAAGCCATCTCAATAGCACTGCCCGCACCCTATTCTCCAGGGCTTGGAGCCATTCCAGCACTGACACAATTAGGCGTAACAAGATCTCCCGTGTGAAGGCGGACCTAACCAAATGTGGTTATCCATCCCATGTACTAAGCAGATGCCTATTACAGGCAGAAGAACTCACATCCAACCCAAGACCACCGAACCAAGTCGGTATATCGTCCGCCTACATTCCCTATTATCCAGGGGTGTCAGGACGGATCTCGAAGGTCCTTAGAAGTTACAACATCAAATGTGTGCAATTACCCTGCAGGAACCTATGTTCACTTGTCTCCAGGGTGAAGATCCCTGTCACACCTGTCTTACGCAGCAATGTGGTATATCGCATCACCTGTACAGGCTGTAACAGTTGCTACATAGGAGAAACATCAAGGCGTCTCCAGGATCGCCTCACGGAACATGACAGAGCAATCCGGCTTGCCGAAACTGACCAGTCTGCGGTCGCGGAACATTTTTGGGCCACCAACCACAATCTTGACCCCAAACGCGACTTTGAAATAGTAGACAACTCACGACACTTTCGCCACCGCCTATGGCTAGAGTCACTCAACATAGTAAACAATCCAAAGGCATACGTCTACATCCCATCCTAGAGACAACCGTTTTTATTGCTGGATGATCAGTGTAGAAAGCAGCGCACGTCCGTGCAACAATGACGCATGATTAACGTGCCTCACTCAGCTTGTTGTATTTTTGTATTTAATTTGTCAGTTGACAAAGAGACACGCGTCTCGAAAGCTACTGATTTTGTTAGTATATATTTGTATTAAACTGAATTATAACTAACTTACGTATATTATAAACTATGGACCCCAGTACTCCAGGCCCATTCGTTACTATGATAATTGGTGTGTTCGTGGGCCAATCTGCATGTCTTTCAAGCTGAAAAATCCAGAAGAACTCACTGGGGAAGGCAGGCATATATCCATTGCCTAAGATTTACTAACTACAGCCTAAAATGAAAAGGGTTTCAAATATTCTACCAGTTGCCAATGGGAATCAAACTTAGCACTCCTAAATGAGAGGCAGATGGCACGAGGCTGCTACAGAGGGGTCACCTTAATATTTATATTATAAATTTATAATATATCTTTATATTAATAATATAAATTTCAAGTAAAGTGTTTACCTTGGCTGTATATGAATACTTAAAATTTTTTTTTTTTTGGTAGTTGGGACATAGGCTTCTGTGGCCATAATGCACCTCCCAAGGTTTTTGCAGTACTTTGATCCAAGCCCGAGGCGGGAATCGAACCCGCGACCTCTGGGTTGCCAGGCAGGCACTTTACCCACCCGGCTAGCCCGGTCGGCACTTAAAATTATTAGAGCTTTAAAACACTGGACAGGCCTGCTGTAGAAGACCTTAGCCAGTAAAAGTTTCCAGTTGTAATGAAAATGAATTAATTTTAACAAATATTCATTATTTCTAAACTTTAACAGTGCAACCCTTGGCTTGTTTTATCATTAAGGCTTAAAATTATGCTTGAGTTTTTCTTTTAAATTTTCGCCTGTAATATATGTGCCTATGTGTTGTACCAAATTTCAGTTAAAATCAACTTAGGTAAGTTGCAAATCATGTTTTCCTGCATTCAGGAATCTGATATGACATCCTAAAACAGGGTTTTTCAATATTTTTCTGGCCATGGAACCCTTTAGCAAATATAAATCTTCCATGGAACTCCAATATGTCTTTAAAAAAATCCATGATAAAATAATTAATGTAACATTTTCAGAACCTCTGGGATCCCTTTGCGAAACCCCATGATTCCACAGTACATACACTGAAAACTACTGCTATTGACAATTCTGTACCTTGGATATTTCTTAATTTGTATTAAAATATTGATATGAAAATTTTTAAAGCTGTAAGTTTTACGTTTTGTGACAATGCTAATTTAATCTTAATCCAGCCAATACCGCATACTGCATATACATGTACTGGCCAAAAAAATATTATCCTTTATTCAATATCAAATCAGACCCACCTTTGTTTCAAATAACAGCAAATGTGCAGCATGGCATGAATTCTATAAGGTGTTTTGGCACGTTTTAACTGTTACCATTCTTTCAGCAAAATATCATGCAAGGTGCAATGAAGTTGAAGGAAGAGGACTCCGTTGCTGAATAGCTTTCTCCAGCATATCCCACACATTCTCAATAGGATTCAAAATAGATGGATGTGGGGGCCATGGAAGATGGTGGAAATCCAGGTCATGTTCTCCGAACCATTATTGCATGATGCGCTGTTGCACTGCCTCACATAAAGTGGCCATCACCTTTGGGATAAAAGTGTAACAATGCAGGGTGCAGTAGATCTGATAAATTCAATAAAATAATAATTCAAGTACTCCGTGGATGACATTCAACGTTCCACTAGTATTCAATGGACCCAATACCTGCAAACAAAACATTCCTCGTACCATGATACCACCTGCAGATACTTGGGTTGTCTTAACAAGGCAAGCTGGATCCACTGCTTCATGAGGTTCTCACCACACTACCTACCATCGGTACAAAACAAAGTGTCGTGATTTCTCTGATCACCTGGTGGCTTTTTTCATTGTTCCACTGTCCAATCACAACATTCTTGGCACCACTGCAAGCAGATTTTTCTCCGAAACAAGTGGATTTCAAATAGGCAGGAAACTGCCAATACCCAATTTCTTAAATTCCCTTCACACAGTACAGATTGAAATATGGCAGTTCTGGGCTTGATTGAATTCAAATGTTTTTCTGCTGCATACTGGTTCTATTTTTCCATACAGTCCTCCTTAGAGTACGACAGTTTCCCTCTAAATTTAAATATCGTTTTTCTTTCACATTTATGCCTTTGGGATGTGGAACAATCACTTGCTTTCCAGCCATTGAGTGCTGGAAACCATGAATGCTTTTGAGAAACAAGTAATTTTTTTTTCATTTCTAGAACCATGGCTCCTGCTAAATGTGTACCCACAATAAGACCTTTTTCAAAGTCTTATCACACATTTTCTCCATTCTAGCTTCAGATTACTGCAATCAATCAGCATGTGCAGTTTTTATACCCAAATGAGGCAACACGTACTCACCACATCAGTTTTCTTTGAATTTATTTGCATTTCTTCTGTCTGTGACTGTCTTAATACAAAGGTTTGTATTTTTTTGGCCAGTGTGTGTGTGTGTGTGTGTGTGTGTGTGTGTGTGTGTCTCAAAAATCCTCATCACAGACTTCTCTTCTATGTTTTCTATTCTACTTACATTAAAAAACAAACATAACAAACATCATAAAGACGTTGCCCTTCTTAGGGCCTTCTCCAGCAGTCTATAACTTTCTTTGGATGCAGCCTCTAGACCTGGATACAATATTCTAAGTGTGTTTACACCACTTAGAATATTGTATCCAGAAGCTGCATACAATCTCATTTCTCATTAAATACCCAAACAGTCCCAAAAAGATCCCTAACAGAATCCACTTTGAAAACCTATAAAAACATCCAAGACATGCTTGATAAGATTCAGGTCTGGAGTTCTGGCTAGCCATTCCAACTAAATACCCTCACTTTGAAAAAATTGTCAATGCCGAGCCTATAGGGAAGGGCTTTATCATGCGTGTAAATGAATTTGTGAGCCATGGCACCTCTGAAAAGACTAACAGACTGCTTGAGAACTGCCTTTGAAAATTTTGTTCCTCTGGATGCTAAGAGCTGGAGAGAGCTGCTTTGCTGTCATCTTCCTATGGAACCTCACTCTTAAAGCCAGACTGGTCATAATAGAATGTTGCAATTCTTGGCATACACGGAACTTGACTTCAAGATCTTCTCCTCTGCCTCCTGACGTTGTTGTTACCATAACACTAAAATTACCATTCTTGAAACATTTAAGCTACTTTAACGTGCAAAAGTCCTGCTATCATCTTGCCAATACTCATCCACTGCTCCAAATCTTTCAAACATCTGTGTTGCAGTTCACGCAAGGAGTAAACTCAGTCAGATGCATTCTGTACCATATAACATTAGAAATGAATAGTGCTCTTGAAGTGCATTTTTATAGCCTAATTTGATTGCACCAGAGTTTAAAATCATATTTTGATGTCATATTTGTATTTATGTTAGATTAGGATGTTATATTTCATATAAAAATTTATGCAATTATTTTAAAAAATTGGTGCAGCCTTTTGATGAATAATTAACCTATATGCATGCATGCATATGTCACAATCCAACTAAAAATTAAATATTATCTTTTGCAATGTTTGTTTTTTATGAATCTTATTTTATTTTTTATTATTTTTTTTTACCTAGGTGGAACGGCAACTCCTTTCTGTACACTGAAAGCCAAACCTTAAAAAAAATAATAATAAATAAATAAATAAGATAAAATTAATCTCATTATTTTCTATGCTTAATGAATAATTACACGCTGCACTTATGAGTACAATTGTTCTAAATAAAACTTTAGAAACCAATTTAAAATTATTAACATTTCATATTTCAAAGCTTCTACTTCATTTTAATTGAGAATTTAATACTATTATAGCAATTGCTTTTAGTTTAATTGAGTAAACCTAATAAATAAAGCTTTGTAATTAAAATTAAATAAATTGACTTGACTATTTTTGTTTTGCAATATTAAATTTTAAATTTTAAATTGTTATTTTTAATTTATTAGTCCCAAGGTAGAAAAACTAAAAACTATTTTCTACCAAGAGGTATACTTAATATTGAACAATACTGCACTAATGTCAACATTTCAGATCAAATTTTGGGTGTCCATTATTAAGATAAAAATTTAGAAGACAATTTGAAATAATGACATTACCATAATATTATTTAGCACATTAAGTGTGCCTGTTGGAAGAGAAAGGTTTTTACTACTTCTATCTTTTTGGGACTCAAAAAATCATTTTAAATTGCAAAAAAAAAAAAAAAAAAAAAAAAAAATGTAGAATCAAGTGTCTAATTTAAGTTAGAGTATTCATCACATGTACTTCTTTTCACACAAAGCTTCATAACATATTAATATACGTATAACCTGTCACATTAATGACAAGAAAAACTAATGCATAAATCCACCCTATGATGTTTTTTTTTATTTGACTTTTTATATGATATCCTAAGTTCTAATGTTTTCCCAGAAATTTTTATAATATGGAGAGCCTAGATTGACATTAGTTCATAGAGGAAGTATGGAAATTCTCGTTTCAGCACCAATTTTAATTTGCCTTTGCAACAGCAGATTCATTTTTTTTTTATCTCTATGTCTTCAAGCTTTTTTGATTCACTGCCACCTTTCACTGTATTCTGTCATTCTTCCATCCAGAAAAAAGTTCTGGATGATGATACAAAAATGGTTAACTTTATTAACAAAAGACCAGTTCACTCAAGAATGTTTAAAAAACTATGTGGAAAACCTGGACAAAAAGCACATAAATCTCCTGCTACATACAGAAATCCGGTGGCTTAGCTGAGGAAGATTTTTCAACAGGATGTTTGAGCTGAAAGGTGAATTTCAGCAGTACTTTCAAGAAAATAGTAGGCCAGATTTTGCCGAGTGCTTTGAAGATTAAGATGGCTGCAGAAACTAGCCTACTTAGCAGACATTTTTCCTCAAATGAACCAGAGAACTGGAGAACTCTCTGCAAGACCCTGGAGAAAATGTTTTAACTTCAAGTGACAAGATTCCTGGATTTAAAAGGAAACTGAATCTTTGGAAAAATCACATTGCAAAAGGAAATCTTGAAATGTTTCCACTGCTGTTTGGGGTTGAGAGTGAGGAAGGATATCAGCGTCTCAAGTCTTATTGAAAACCACCTGGAAGAACTGCAGAACAAAATGGAACAGTATTTTCCCTCCCTTTCAACAGAAGTATATGACTGGATGAGGGACCCTTTCTCCGAATCTTCTGATCGGCCTGAGAACTTGACTTTTTGTTGTTGTTATTGGGTTCTAGGAGCATCGGCGACTAAAGCCACGTTGCTCCATGTATATTGTCTGCAGCAAAATGTTCATTGCTTTCCTATAAATGGCAGAATACTCTTCTTTCAAAGAAATCCAGAACTTGTCTAGGAGCAGATCAATAAATCTCATCTTGAGTGTACAATCAGACTGCAGCTAACAAAGTTCTTTCTCTTCTCTTAAAGTCAAATTCTCATCCTCGTGGGTAGCACAGTTGGTAGGATCGCCGTTCTTCCCACACCGGGTGGTAAAGACCTGAGTTCAAATCATGTCAATGACAGGAGGAATTTTTATGGGATTTTTTCACGCTGCTGAGTTAGTCAGTCTCTGGTGAGGGTAGCATGGTTTTTTTCTCCCAGAAACTTGGGTTTTCTTCTAGCAAACAGAAAATTGACTTCAGAAAACATGCAATTTTTTTATTATTATTATTATTAGCTATATTGTGCAAGGAAGCCTGAGGCATATGCTGCACCAGCCAAAACAAAAAATTAAAAAAATTCCCACATTACCCAGAGAGAGAGAGAGAGAGAGAGAGAGAGAGAGAGAGAGAGTCAGTCAGAATAGAAGGGAATCACCAAGAAAGAGAAGAATGATGATATCAAACCCAGGGGTCCTGAGCTGGATATCATCATTCTTCTCTTTCTTGGTGATTCCCTTCTACTTCTGACTGACTGACTCTCTCTCTCTCTCTCTCTCTCTCTCTCTCTCTCTCTCTCTCTCTCTCTCTCTCTCTCTCTCAGGGTAGTGCAGGAATTTTTTTTTTTTTTTTGGCTGGTGCAGCATAAGCCTCAGGCTTCCTTGAACCATAGGGCTAATAATAATAATTAAAAAAATTGCGTGTTTTCTGAAGTCAATCCCAAGTTTCCACGAGAAAAAAATCATGCTACCCTCGCCTGAGACTGACTAACTCAGCAATGTGAAAACGTCCCATAAAAATTCCTCCCGTCATCGACAGGATTCAAACTCGGGTCTTTCCCACACGGTGCGGGGAGGACGGTGATCCTACCAACTGTGCTAACCACGAGGATGAGAACTTGACTTTAAGAGAAGAGGAAGAACTTTGTTTAGCTGCAGTCTGATCGTACACTCAAGATGAGATTTACTGATCTGCTCCTAGACAAGTTTCGGATTTCTTTGAAAGAAGAGTATCCTGCCATTCATAGGAATCTTATACATTGTCTCCAAATTTTGACATCATGCCTTCTATCACTTCATCGATATCATTTAAGAAAATCAGAAACAACAGTGGTCCAAGAACCGATCCTGAGAGACTGCGCTTCTGACTTTACACCAATCTAAAGAATATCCATTAATCACAACCCTCTGCCTTCTGCCCTGCGGCTACAAGTAATCCATCTTAAAATTTTTCCAGTAATCCCAACATGTTCGAGGTTATACAGCAACCTCTCATGAGGAACTGAATCAAATGCCTTACTAAAATCCAAATAAACTATGCCGAAATTGTCCCCTACATCCATCTAATGAATCACTGTGTCAAAATAGCCTACAAAGTTTGTGAAACATGATTTTTCCCATAACTAAACCATGTTGTGTGTTAGTCAGAATACCAATCTACCTAAGTATCCCGATTACAATCTTAATCTTTACTTCTAAGATTTTTCCTACCACTGAAATCAGACTAACCAGTCTGCAGTTACCAACTTCACTCTTAGAACTGCCTTTATGTAATAGTGATACATGGCAATTCTCCAATCCAAAATTCTCTCTCCTGAGTCCAAAGATGTCCTCATAATTAACTTTAATGCTTCAATACACTCCCTAGCGGCCTCACTAAAAATTGCTGGATATATGACATCAACTCCAACAACCTTACTTGACTTTATGCTCAAAAGTTTTTCTAATAAGTGGTCACCTGTAATTTGAAATCACTAATTTCATATGACTCGGCTTCATTCACACAGCCTCTTCTCAACATGAAGGACCTTTCTTCAGTAAAGACAGATGCAAAGTACGTGTTCAATTTATTCGCAATATCAGCTGGGTTGTCTGTCTTTCCCAGACCCAGTACAAAAGGTTCCGATCTGATTCACTTTTTACTTCTTTGTATCCACACACACACACATGAAAAAATTCCTTGTTCCCATTGTTTGCCATCTTAGCCAGTGCTGGCTACTCTAACATTATCTGTGGTACCTATTACAAATCAAGTTATAGCTGTTGTAGGCTTCAGTACTTTTTGTCATTGTGTAACTGACCCACGCTACTTGTTTGTTGTTTGTTATTTGGTTTTTAGGAGCATTAGCAACTAAGGCCATATTGCTCCGTGAATATGCAGTGGTCATTCCCTGACCTTTCCGTATTTGGTGGTGACGGGCTCGAACCCCGGTCTAATCAAGAAGCGTGTGCTACGCACTGCTGCTCCTCCCCACCTGGCTATGGAAGCGCCTCCATGCTATCTTTTTCAGCAAAATAGTTGCTCTAATTGACCAGCCAGCTCCGTTTCATCCATTTCAGCATCCTCCTCCTCCTGTAATATTTTTTTAATGGTATGTATGCATTCATGGCTTCTGTGATTTTTTCTTTAAACATATTGCATAATCCAAGTGTATTCTCTCTCACTCTGCAATTTGCCCAATTAAGAGATGCCATATAGCACCTTAAACTGTCAACATCCCCTCTTCTGAAATTAAAACCCATGCCTTTACCTCTAAATGCTGCAACATCTTTCTACATCTTCCAACTGATGACTGCCTGATCACTACCTGCCAATGGTTCCTGTATTTTAAGTCCTGTGATGTCATCTATTTCGTGAGTAATGATGAGGTCAAGAATATTCTCACCCATGGTATTTTCTATTTTCTCTAACACGCTGGTACAAATAATAATCATCTAGTTTGCTTCAATTTTTTTCCCATCTTGAGTTTCTCTCACACTTATTCCAATCAATCTGGGCAGATTGAAGTCACCCATAATAAGACATTTTCACTTGCTTGCCCTTTCTATCTACACGAAGAGACTCTTCTGGTCTGTAGATTACTCCCACTCTCCTTATACCTCTGCTTCCAACTAACTCACACCACACAGATTCTATGCTGGCAGACAACTTCAAACTCACAAAAGCTATTTTCCCACTCAGGCTACTTCTGATAAGAAGCATGACACCATCCCCCTTTCTACCTTCCCTAAATGTATTATACACACCATAGTTGAACACTTTTAAACATTTTTCTGCAACCAGCTGGACCAGTCAAGAATATCTGAATTGGTTTGCGATTCATTCGCGTTCGTTCGGGAGATAACAGACTCCAAATTACATGTGTGAGTAGAATCTTTTGCTTGTCACTGGCCATTCTCATTAAAAATGGTTGCAAAAGTCCTCGTTGGTTATCATGTCTGTGCATCATTCATGATTTTGGTTCTAGCTGTTTGATTTTAAAACGATTCTGATTTTTGTCAAAGATGTTTTAGGAAGAACTAAACCAACTATTGGAGGGAATGAATGGTCACAGGTTTTTTTTTTGGATGATGTTGTATGCTAAATATTAAATATTATTCAAGTTTTGCTAAATGCTAATGCTAAATATTATTCAAGTTTTTTGATTTTTTTATATTATAGAAAATATTTTAAGAAAAACTAGTAAACAAGTTGGTCCTATTGCAATAAAAACTTTAAAAATTAAGAAAAATGAAAGATTCCAACAGGAGTGTATATTTTTGCTTATTATGTATATAAATATTATCAAAAAATTAAAAAAACATATACAGTGAAACTTCTCCTAACGGACACCTCTCGTTAATGGACATCTCTCTACAACGGACATTTTCAAATTCCCCAACTCACCTCCATTGGTTTTAACGTGTTTGCAGCTTCTGTCTAGCGGACATTCTCTGTAACGGACGCGGACAGGCAATCTGCACTGTTTCGTTTAGATTAGCACTTAATTTGATCTCCCCATAATGGACAGCGGGCGAGCTCACGGCCCTTTTTCTAGGAACGTTTCTTCCACGTATTGCCTCAATCGTGTGTTTATTTTCTATTTCCGATTCTCTGAATTTTATCAAGGTTTACGTTGCGGTTCTAAACCCTTTTCAAGAATTTTAAGACACGTGTAAAACTTCTGATGAATTCGGTGTGTGCAGGGAGGGGGGAGATTATGGTCGGCCTTTCGTCTTTTCAGCTCAGTTTTGTTCAGTGTCGTGTGAAGTGCACAATGTCTTCTCGTAAACATTTAACTTTAAAAGATAGTCGAACTCATTAATGCGTATGATCGGCAAAAAAATGGTGTTCACAATCTCGCTGTAAAATTCAAAATCGGGAAGACGCAGGTAAGCGACATCCTAAAGAAAAAAAATGAACTGCTCAAACAATTTTGGCAACACGTAAATGATCAGGGTCAAAAATCATTCCCGAAAACTGTTGGACTTCAAATTTGTCGTGCACGTGCTAAAAAAATTCCCATTAATGGGCCTATTATTAGGAAAAAGGCTTTGGAGGTTGCGAAATCTATGGGAGTAAATGAGTTCAAAGCTTCTGTGGGATGGCTAGACAAGTTCAAAACTCGGCATAAAATTTCTTGGAAAACCGTAAGTGGTGAAGGTGGATCTGTTGATACTGGGGTTGTAACAGAGTGGACCGTCAAATTGGAAGATTTATGTCGTGATTTTGAAGCTAAGGATATTTACAACTGTGACGAAACAGGGTTGTTTTTTTAAAGCTCTTCCTGAAAACACAATGAGTCTAAAAAACGAAAAGTGCCAGGGCGGAAAAATTTCTAAGGAACGCTTGACTGTACTATTGTGTACAAATATGCTGGGAGACTTTGAACAACCTCTTGTTATAGGAAACCCACAAAATCTTCGTTGTTTCAAGGGCATAAAGACTCTTTTGGATGTTGACTGGAAGTCTAATAAAAAAGCGTGGATGACACAAGATATCATGAGCGAATGGATAAGTCACCTTAACCACAACATGATTCGTCAAAACAGAAAATTATTCTTTTCATGGATAATGCTGCATCTCACCCGCACATTGAATTGTCCAACATTCAAATCATTTTTCTGCCACCAAACACATCTGCAGAGTGTCAGCCCTTGGATCAAGGGATAATAAAAAATTTTAAACTTCACTACAGAAAACGTGTTTTAAGACATCTCATCGCAAACATGAACGATGTAACATGTGCGAGTGACCTTGCAAAGAAAATCAGCATCCTAGATGCGATTCAATGGATTTCCTCTTCAGTAAACGCAATTAGAAAACAAACTGTCGTGAACTGTTTTGTAAAGTCTGGCTTCTCAAACGCAAAAATTGAAGTTGTGAACAGCAATGTGGAGCACCAAGAAGAACAAGAACTTCAACATCTATTGATAATGTACGATACTTCCGCTACAAGTGACCCTGGCTACAATGACTCAAACCTCACTACAGAAGATGGTGCTCTAGATATCAACGACATTATCATCGATATTTTTCAAGAAGTTCCTCATGAGGATGAAGAAATGGAAGGAGGTCATTCTGTCGAAGAACATATTAACGACGAACCACCGATGAAAATAGAAGCGCTCATACAAATCAATCATTTAAAAATGTTTTTCGCCGCTGAAGAAGATACTGAAGGACTTTCGATGGTTTCTTCACCCCAAACAAATGTTGAAAACAAAATTATCAGCCGGAAGAAGGTGCAGAAGAAAATAAGTGATTACTGTATGTATTTTTCTTAAGATAAAGTCATAATATGCATAGCACAATTGTATGTATATTATTTACAAAAATATTGTGCAAAATCTGTATATAATTTAATTTAATTTTACATTAAACGTTTAACGATTTTTCTTTATCTCTTGTGTATGTAATTGTACAAAGGGTACTAGGAAAGTTTTGCAATACAGCTTTGTTTATTTAATTTTTTCAAAGTAATTTCCTCTACATTCGATACACCTCTCCATCCTCCGAAACCAATCTTTAAACCAGTTCTGCCAAGTTTCACTAGGGAGTAAAGCACACTCGTTGTCCCAAGCCCGTAGAAGGTCCTCATCACTGGAAAACCGCCTCCCTTTTAGCTTCATTTTCACATGCGGGAACAGTGCAAAGTCGCAGGGAGCAAGGTCTGGACTGTAGGGAGGGTGCTCGAGAAGTTTCAGTCCTGTCGTGGTCAAATATTCGGTGCAGGCTTTGGCGCGGTGAGCTGGAGCATTTTCGTGATGGAGGTACCAGGTGTCCATTCTTGACTTTGGCCGCAGGTTCTTCATAGATCCAATGACTTTAGGCAGGCATTGTTCAGTATACCACTTAGCTGTGACTGTCTTCTGCGTGTCCAAAACGACACGTTCCACAATTCCACTCGATTTGAAAAATACAGCTATCATTTTCTTCTTTACAGATCGGGATTTTCTGACAATTACGGGTGTGTCGTCATCATCAAAGACCCAAACTTTGTTTTGAGCCTTGGTCGGCAGATCGTAACAGTACAGCCAAGTCTCGTCACCTGTCACGATGTTGTTCACATATCGAGATTGTCCCTTATCAAACTTTTTTTAACATCTCCCAGCACCAAGTCACACGTCGTGTCATCTGCTCTTCAGTCAGTTGATGCAGCACCCAGAGAGAACAAAGCTTCTTCACGTGCAAATGATCTTGCAGAATCGAACAAATTGCTGGTGCATTTAGGCCCAAAGTATCCTCTATCTGTTGGTAGGTCACTCGCCTGTTTTCGTCAAGCATTTTCCTCACAGCAGTAATGTTTTCCTCCGTAACTGACGTTCGTGGCCTTCCCGGCCTCTCAGAATCCTCCAGAGCGAAATTTCCCCTTTGGAATTCTCTATGCCACCTGAATATCGTTGTACGATGTGGACAATCATCATCAGTGCAAGAGTCATTTCTTCTAAGCACTGGTCTATGGTTAAACCACGCACGAAATTATACTGCAAAACTGTCCTTATCTCATTTCGTGACCACGATGCCATTGCAAGCACTTTACACTCTCACTACTAATGAATAACTGAGCCCATCGACTTGGCGCGGCGGCTACTATGCACGTATGAACATGTCTCAACATGCAGCAACAAGCAGCTTCCTGTGATTCATTGTTGCGTCATATTGCAAAACTTTCCTAGTACCCTTTGTATATTATTTACAAAAAAATTGTTCAAAATCTGTATATATTTTAATTTAATTTTACATTAAACGTTTAACGATTTTTCTTTCTTTTTTTTTTTTTTTCTCCCTCAGACTTCTTGTTAGCGGACACTTCTCTCTAATGGACACATTTTCGTTCCCCATGGCTGTCCGTTAAAGGGAAGTTTCACTGTATATTCAAGACTATTACTTCCATTTTCAAGTTCACTGCAAAATTATTTCAAATTTGACACTTTACAGTGCATTAAATTTGAAATTATGTAAATCTTACTTCCCAAGGCACAGGGAACCACCTTGAAAGAATATTAGGTTTCATTTTCCTGTCTTTATTGTCCTCACAAGTAGCAACAGTGGTTATAATCATTGTCCTCTCCACAGTGTATGAAAAATTGTGGGTTATTCCATCAATGATATGAGGAACTTTCATGGGTTTTTTCACTCCCAGGATGAATTAATCGGTCTCGGGCGAGGATAGCAAGGTCTTCCGCTCCACTCAGAAACTCACTTTTTTTTGAGTTTTACTGTAGCATTAGCAACTGAGGCTAATGGCCAGCAAAAAAAGGAAACCACACACAATTTATGGACAAAATACATTATGGATATATAAGATTGTTCTCATCTATTCATGTGTATAGAACTAGTGGGAAAATAACAAGTAACTTGAAACTATAAACAAACAGCGTCAGTGCTTGTCCAGTACCACGCTACTCTTTAAGCAATAAGAATAAGCCAAACAGCTGCAGATGGTGGCAGGTTACCTGACAGGTTCTGCACCAATTTCTGTATAAAAAAAAAAAAAAAAAAAAGTACTTCAGAAACTACTGCAGTAAAAGTATGACTATATTTAGGAAGTTGGAAAATAATTTCAGATTTTTAATAATTGATTAACATGAGAACATTTTTTCTAGGTCACCCGGTCACCCACCATCATCAGAAATTTGTAAAGATAGCAGATTTAGCCATGCCTATTAATCCCAAATTCATAAAACCACTGCATCGGTATTTCAAAAATATATTAAAATCTAATATGAATCATTTTAATGTGTATTTTGTTGGTGGTGTTCACTACCAGAGAATCGATCAATCTACAATCCTCATTGAGAAAATTTATATCTTTTCTTTGTATTCAATACCCACAAGCACGTTTGTGATGAATAGAGTCCATCCATTCACTCATTTTCAAGTCTCTTACATTGTATCCAAAAAGTTCACGCCCATATAGTAATATCACATCTCTAAAAATAAAAATTCAATAGAACACAACCAAATTGTTAAAATTAACAGTTGCACATTAATGAATGTGGAGCTATGACTCCATTGCTCTGTTATGGATAAGTAAAGAACTCTTGGTTCAAGTTCAAGGGACTGCTAAATTTTGTAAGGTTCTTGCATTCTCAACCTTGAAAGCTACTTTGAACCTATCTAACCATCCCAGAGTATAAACAGAAAATTTATTTATTTATCAAGATCAGAGAATGTTTAATGACCAGCTCCAAGCAGCAATCCTTCAAAGATGACTTGGTAATCTTCAAGGATGGTCAACAAATTGACAACTGTTTTAATAGGGTCAGAAACTTGGGAAATTTAAAAAAAAAAAAAAAAAAAGTTTTAGGGAATTAAATTAACAGTGATAGAGAAAACGGGATTTTGGAGTTAAAATAAAGACAGACAAATTTCTTCATGCATTGCATGTAGAAGATACCTTGATGGGCTATTAATGATTTATAGAATCATTCGCTTTAGAGACAGGAAGGTTATAATCCCACTGTATATGACAAATTTGAGATCGCACTTGGAATACTATGGCCAAGGATGGAGACTGCACCTAAAAAAAGGCATTGGACTTCCTGAAAATGTTTTAAGATGGGCAATGCATTTGGCAAGATTGGCAAAAGGGTGGCCACCACAGAGGAAAAACTTTGAATATACGAGCTGAAGAGGCATGGTAACTGGGTACCTTAAAAGGACAGGAAAACAAAGGTGAACTTTTCAATAAGTGATATTAGAACTAGAGACTATATATTCAAGTCATAGGGGGAAGCAATATAGACCGATTTTTTTTTTTTTTTTTTTTTTCCCTTTCTTTTTTCTACCAGTAAGTTGTTAATTACTGGAATAAGTTACCTCCATGAGTAGCTGAGGCTGACAGCTTAGGGAAATTCAAAGGACAGCTGTATCAGTATCTGTGTGAGGAAACACATAGATGTGTTTGGTACAGGAAAAGCCTAGGACTTCCTTTCAGCAAATGGATATTACTAATACTAACTTAAATTTCTGCTCATATGTTGATATTGTCTACTTTACAAACCCCACTCCTTGTACTACTCATGAACTAACTCAATATACTGTAGCTACCAAAAGTACAATTAATAATTTCACAGAATATACATTGCTTGTTTTGGGTTAGTGATCAATTCTAATAAAACTGAATCGTGAATTTTACCATTGATGTTATGTTACCTCTATGTTATCTTTTTCCATTCAGTCCATAGCTATCACTCCAATTTTGTATGTTAAATTCCTTGAAATTTATTTAAAGATGTAGTTTGTCTGACAATGCATTAAACACTTTACCGAAAAACTCTCTAGAGAATGAAATGTGACTGCCTTAATTTTTAATATCTGCACTATACCAGTGGTTCCCAAACTGTGCGCTGCGGCACCTCAGGATGTGGCAAACTCAGAGGGGCACCACGGGATATTTTAAATTTTCAAGGTAAACACAGTGATACTCAACATCTTGTCCTCTACTGTCAGCCCTGTTATGTCATCTGATTCATGTGTGATGATGAGGTCTAGGATATTCTTTTCTCTAGTACTTTCCCTGACATGTTGATACAAATAACAGTCATCTAGTTGATTTAAAAATTTTGTTCCCCATGTCGAGTTTGCTTCCCATTTACTCCAATCAATTAGAGGCAAATTGAAATCACCCATAATAAGACATTGACGCTTACTTGCCCATGCCATTTGCATGCAGAGGCTTTTGTCATAATCTTCACAATCATATGGTCTGTAGATTACTCCTACTCGCATTATACCTTTGTTTCCAACTATCTCACACCATACAGACTCTATACTAGCATGTGAAATGTCTGAATCCGGGAAAGCTATCGTCGCACTCAGGTTGCTTCATTACCCCACCACCCCTTCTATCTACCCTATCCTTCCTAAATACATTATACAGGCCGTACTGAAACTCATCATCCCCAATTTCCGGGTGGCACAACGTCTCTGTAAGCCCTATTATGTCCGCGTTACTTGTTTTAACCAGCAGTTCGAATTCGCTCATTTTATTGATGACACTTCTAACGTTACTGTATAAACAATTAAGACTTACTGTTCTTGTATATTTAACAACCCTAACACAACCCTTGAAATTTTTTAGGCTCTCTTCCCTGATATTAGCTACCCACTCACGTGAAACGTTTCTGCCCCCAGAACATCTAGATAATACATCCAGTTGGGGTAACAGATAAGAACTCTTAAGGTATGTGCAAGAGTTACTTTGACCAATATTATCAGATAAATGCGTGTCAGTATTACCCACATCCCCCCTAACTAGCAGTTTCCCTGAACCGTTAAGGTATCCTCAATAATACTGGCAAAAACTCTTGCACCACCTTTGTTTAAGTGTATCCCGTCTCTACAAAACAAATTCCTTCTACCTACAAGTGTGGGCCATGCTGATAGAAATTTACCCCCTAAAGCCTTGCAGATTCCTTCAAGTCTTGAGTTAATCCACAAGGCTCTTAACATATAATCCCTCCTATCGTGTCTGGGCAGAATTGCAGACACAGACATTATGGCCTAGGTCGCGACATTTCCTCAGCATGGGGTCCTGTATTTTTCCAACAAATCGTCAGATTGTGTACGTTTAATATCATTTGTCCCCACATGAATAATAATATTTTCTTTACCCCCTTTAAAATCTGACAATCTGTTGGTGACATCATCAACAGTTGCTCCCGGCAGACATACCCTGGTTCTGCTCCACCTATCCTTATTACAAAAAATATTCCCCGTTTCCCTGACAATGGAGTCTCCTAATAAAACAATGTCCTTTTTAACCAGAGTAGTTTGCACTTGGTTTTTCTGTTTTGAGGCTCGAATCAGGTGTGCATCACTTGGTAGATTGCTGGAGGAACCAGTAGCAGGAAGTGATCACAGAGTTCTACGGTGGATGATGACGAGAGAGGTAGCAGAAGTAAAAGGCAAAGGAATGGGTTTTAATTTCAGAAAAGGAAATTACAATGCCTTAAGGTACTACATGGCCTCTATTAACTGGGTAGATATCGCGCAGAGAATGAATACAATTGAACTGTGGTACACTTTTAAAACATTAATCACAGATGCCTTGAATGCGTATATACCATTAAAAAAATACTCCACGAGAAGGGTTCCAAGTTGGATGAATAGTGAAGTTGCCACATTACTTGAGCAGAAAAAGGTGGCATGGAAAGGTTACAGAGCAATAAAAAGTACTGAAGCCTATATCAGCTACAAGGTGATGTGTAATAGAGCCACAGAAAAGGTTCGACAGGCAAAGGCAGTTTATGAGAAATCACTAGCAAACAGAGCAAAGAGGGCGGATAAAGAATTCTTCACATATATAAATGCCAAGAAGAGCAGGACAAACCAGATCGGACCTTTACGTAAGGGAAAGGGGATAGTAATAAATACACCAGCTGCCGTTGCAGATGAACTCAACAGTTATTTTGCATCGATATTTACAAATGAAAAGCCTTTTGTGGCAATGGGAAATTGTGGGAGCGAAGTTAAAAAATATGTAATTAATGATATTGAAATTTCGCAAGATTATTTAATGAAAAAACTTTCGAGCCTACAGACCAGTAAGGCTCCTGGAGTTGAAGGAATATACCCTATAATCATAAGGGAGGCGGCAAGCGAGTGCATTGAACCATTGAGGCTAATTATGCGAGCATCACTGGACTCTGGGGAGATTCCCTTGGATTGGAAAAGTGCAAATGTATCTCCCATACATAAGGGTGGCTCTAAAAGTGAAGTTGGAAATTATCGACCTGTCAGTCTGACTTCAGTAGCAGGGAAAATCATGGAGGCAATGATCAAGGGTGGAATTCAGGATTATTTGGATCGAATTGAAATTCTCAAGGATACTCAGCATGTTTTGTAAAGGGAAAATCATGTTTAACAAATCTGGTTCGCTATTTCGAAAGGGTCACTCACGAGCTGGATTTAGGGAATAATTTCGACATTGTTTATTTAGATTTCAGCAAATCTTTTGACTCAGTCCCACATGAGCGGTTGCTTTATAAGCTGGAACAGGTTGGAATCACTGGGAAAATCTTTAGATGGATAGAAGGATGGCTTCAGGGCAGGAGGCAGAGGGTTGTGATAAATGGCTATTCCTCAGATTGGGTTGATGTAAGAAGTGGGGTTCCCCAAGGATCAGTATTGGGACCACTGTTGTTTTTAATTTTCATAAACGACATTGATGAAGGGATAGAGGGCGTGATGTCTAAATTTGCAGATGATGTTAAAATTGGTAGAGTAGTTAATGATCACTGTCAAGCTGAGCTTCTTCAGAGAGACCTAGATAGACTTCAGGAATGGTCAGAAAAATGGCAGCTATGCTTTAATCCAACAAAGTGTAAGGTATTACACCTGGGAAACAGTAATCCCAAAATAACTTATTCACTTGGTGGAGTTCAACTAAACCCAGTACTGGAGGAAAGGGACTTGGGTGTTACGATATGGTCAGATGAAATTCTCTGAGCATTGTAAACAGGTTGCAAGGAAGGCCCATGGTGTCCTATCGATGATCTATCGAACTTTTGCAAGTAGAGATAGGGACGTGATAATCCCATTATATAAGGCTTATGTTAGACCACACTTGGAATACTGTGTTCAAGTATGGAGACCGCACCTAAAGAAAGACATCGAGCTTCTTGAAAGGGTGCAAAGACGGGTAACTCGCCTGGTGAGATCGGCAAAAGGGCGTCCTTATGAAGAAAGACTTTGAATATGTGGGCTGCAGAGTTTGGAAACTAGACACCTTAGAGGAGATTTGATTGAGGTGTTTAAGGCTCTGAGAGGCATCAGTAAAATGAATGAGGACGAAATTTTCAAGATTATAAATGATGCTAGAACTAGGGGACATAAATTCAAGTTATGGGGGGAAATGTTTAGATTGGACTGCAGAAAGTTTTATTTTAGCCAGCGAGTTATAAATTACTGGAATAAGTTGCCTTCATGGGTGGTAGAGGCCGACAGTTTGAGGAAATTCAAAGGTCATCTGGATAGTACTTTCGGGTAAGGGAAGCGCATAGGATGATAGGTTTAATTTCCTTTTTTTTTATTAATTATTATTATTTAGTTATTTATTTATTTATTTTTTTTTTTTGTTTTTATCATTGTTTTGTTCGGATTTTTTTTTTTTTTGGCTGGTGCAGCATAAGCCATAGGCTTTCTTGCACCATGCGGCCGTTACTAATACTAATACTAATCTGTCAGAAACTATGCGAACTACTAGCTCAATGTTCACAGTTTCAGCATTACTTATTAAGTTGTTTGGACCTAACTACTTAATAAATGGAACTGTTTGGTATTTCTTTTGGCCTAGGGGCACTAAGAGCACCCTGAACTGAGCGAGTTTTAGAACCTCTGCACTATACTAAAATACTTTACAATCTACATTCTACCTTTATATTTGTTTCCTTCCATTCTCTGGTACATGCACTTAAAAGCAATAATGGCAAAATTATGACTGAAGGGGAGGAAACTATTTAAATCCTTCACCTAGAAACTACTAGTAGCCAAATATTAATTCCAAAAGCAATTTTCCACAACAAAATTTTATATTTTTCAGGCAATAAAATGAGTTAATATTATTACACTAATAATCATACCATGAGCTTGGTTAGGACCATGATAAGGATCTTGGCCAAGGATGATAACTTTCACCTATAATATAGAAGGAAAAAAATAAATAAATAAATAAAATACAGACATCCTTGTTTAAAAAAAATAGCATGGGATATTATAATTAAAATTCTTTGTAAAAAATGTTATAAATTTTGAATATTTAAAATCATAAAATACATTATATATTAAAAATTAATAATATTTGGCAATGTTTTTTAAATACATAAAGTTCAAAGAAACCAACAAATTAAATCAGTTTATTTATTCATTAATCAAATTCATAAAAACCACTGCATCAGTATTTCAAAAATTTTTTCACTCATTGGTCTGCTGTTGATGGATTCAATTTCCAACGAACACAGGATCTCCAGCTTTCTTTATTTCTTGCTACATGTGCCAAATTCTGCAGCAGTCTTTGCTTTCCACTTTCATGCTTTCAGCTACTCTATCAAGGGGTATGGAAAGGGGGATCCATCCTAACTACATATCAAAACCATCACTGGAGTTTCTTCATTGCAATTTTTTTCAAGTCTCCTGGACAAAATTTCATTTCTGATTTATTCATTGGTTTGTGCTCTCCCTGTGGACTGATTTGCTTAATTTCAAATGCTAGAAACCTTTTGATTTTACATTGATATTAAAATGACAGAATAATGCAAAAGAGCAAAGGTTATATACACCAATGTGCCAACACATTATGACCAGTGAGTCGCTATGCAAATTGAAGCAACTGCAGGTGAACTACGGTGCGTGAGCGGGTTGGGACACGGTATAAAAAACACTTGATACTGAGCTCCACTAATCAGTGTTACTCTTGTTCTTCAGATGGGAAAGGCAGCGGACTTAAGCAAGTTTGACAAAAACCAAATTGTAATGGCCAGACGACTGGGTCAGAGCATTTTCGGAAACAGCACAGCTGGTGGGATGCTCATGGTCAGTACCCACCGAAAGTGGTCCAAAGAACACCGGCAAGGTGTTGGACAAGCACAACTCATCGATGCTTGAGGTGAGCACAGGCTCTCCCGGATGGTACGTGGCAACAGAAGGGCAACTGTGGTGCAACTCACCAGTAATTGGAATACTGGTGACGGGAGTAATGTGTCACAATACACAGTACATTGAACCATGCTGAAAATGGGACTGCATAGCCGCAAGCCACTCTGAGTGCCCATGCTAACCACGGTTCACCAGCGACAGCACCTACAGCGGCATGCAAGCATCGAAACTGGACCTTGAGTGATTAGAAGGTCTTCTGGTCCGATGAATCACATTTCCTGTTGCACCATGTGGACGGCCGGGTACATGTGCATCATTTACCTGGGGAAGTGATGGCACCTGGATGCACCATGAGACGAAAACAAGTTGGTGGCGGCGGTGTCATGCTTTGGGCGATGTTCTGCTGGGATATCCTGGGTCCAGTCATCCATGTGCTAGGTCTGATGTCAACCACCTACCTAAACATCATTGCTGATCAGGTATACCCTTTCATGGCAACGGTCTTCCCCTCTGGTGGTGCCATCTTTCAGCAGGATAATGCACCATGCCACACCGCCCAGATTGTTCAAGACTGGTTCACGGAACATGAGGAAGACTTCCAGGTATTGCCCTGGCCTCCAAATTCCCCAGACATCAATCCCATCGAGCATCTGTTGTTTATGTTGGAACAGCAACTCCGATCTGTAGCATCTGAACCACGGACCTTACAAGAGTTAAAGAATCTGCTGGTTACGTGTTGGTACCAGATACCACAAGACACATTTAAAAATCTAGTAGCATCCATGCCTCGCCAGGTACGAGCTGTTTTGGCTGCACGTGGAGGACCAACATCATATGGTCAGCCGTGGTTAGTACCTACCAAATATTAGGTAGTTGGTCATAATGTTTTGGCTCATCGGTGAATATCATTTGCAATAAAAAATCCTCTTTAGTTTTATATTTTATCTACTATAAAATATTTATATAATTGCACTTTAAATCCACATAAGCTGTCCACCTCTAAAAAGTTAGGTGAAATCTTTATTCCACTTTTACTAAAAGCAAATTTTCTTATAGTTGGTCATCTTTCCTTAATTTATACCCGTTTTTTCTATCATTCTATAAGTAGAACATATGAACCAATAATTAAGTTTAGACAACCTTTTTAAGGCCTTAAACATTTCAACGAGGTCCCACACAGTTGCCCACTTTCAAAACTACATAACTAACAGAATTCATATCTCAGTGAAAATATCTCTTTGCACCTGCAATTAGATTATGACCACTGTTTTATACACTGGAATAATTACCCCTTTATCTGTGCTATCAAAATTCCTATAAATCACTGATGTGCACAATGCAATGTCCTAGCAAATTTACTACTTTGTTATTGAGAAAATCTCATATGACCCTACATTACAACTCCCTGGTTCTTTTTATCTTCACCAGTGCTGAGTGTACTAACTTGAGTTGATAATTTAATTTGGAACTACTGTAACCCAAACGTAGAACCTTACATTTGCTAACATTAAAGTTTAATTGCCGTTTGTCGGACCAGTTACTTTGTCTATCAGTATTAGCCAAATGTGCAAGGAAGACAGAAGCTTTTGCTAAAAAATTAATTAAAAATAATAATAAAATAAACAAATAACAGCACTGTAGCTGACATATTCAGAGCCTTTCCTCACATGGAAGCCCTTTTGCATTTTGCAGATCTCACCAGACACTGCCTACTATCAGACCCTTTCAAGAAGCTTGATGCTTTTTTTTTTTTTAGGTAGTCTCCACAGCATTCCAAGTGTCCTTACAATTGGCTTATACAGTGGGATTATGACCTCCTGATCACTACAAACATTTGAAAAATCATTATTTGGACACCATAGGTCCTTCTTTGTCACCTGTCTGCACATTATGTCCATCACAATGACCAAATCCCTTTCAGCCTCTACTGTATTTAGTTTAACCCCACCAAGCACATAAGATATTCTGCAATTGTTATTTCCCAAGTGTTTTGCTGCATTAAGACATAAATACCACTTCTGTGACCATCCCCGAATCTAAGTCATACCGAAGTGCTGCCTGGCACTGATCATTAACTACTCGAAATATCTGCTGCAAATTTTGACATCACTCCCTATATCGCATTGTTTGTATTATTTTATAAAAATCAAAAACAATAGTGGTCCAAGTACTGATCCTTGGGAATCCCATTTCTTATGTTAACCCTGAAAGTCATGGTGTTACTCAGACATAAACATTGCTGAAACTGAAAATGTGGAGTAAGATGTACACAGGAATGACAGACAGGCCAGGAGGGGCAGAGAGGTTATGCTCTTAGTTAAGCATATTAATTCTAAGGCAGTGCAACCAGCCAACATGAATGACCAGTGCAATATTGAGTCAGTTTGATGTGATATAAGCATTAGGAAAACAAAATTTAGAGTAGGAATGTGTTACAGGCCTAATGACTGCAATGAGTATACCAAACAGCTATACAGAGAAATAAAGTGGGCCAGTAAAACAGAATGCCTTATAATGGGGGATTTTAACTTTCCAGATGTTGATTGGAATTTGTGAATTGGTCACTCACAAATTAGCAAGACTTTTTGTAGATTTCTTGGATGACTGTTTTCAACAGCAGCATGTTAAAGAGGCAACAAGAGGATTTTTTTTTTTTTTTTTTTTGTAGTTGTTGGCGCATCGGCTTCTGTGGCCATAATGCACCTCCCAAGGTTTTTGCAGTACTTTGATCCAAGCCCAAGGCAGGATTCGAACCCGCGACCTTTGGGTTGCCAGGCAGGCACTTTACCCACCCGGCTAGCCCGGTCGGCTCAACAAGAGGAAGCAATACTCTTGATCTAATTATCAGCAGTGATTCTTCATGCATTAAGAATCTACATGGCTGGCAGCAATCTCAGTTTACTAATGTGGAATTCAACTAAAGACATAACCAGTGTCAGGGGTAAAGGGAAAGGCTTTTATAACAGTGACTACGTGGTCTCAGACAGATTTTAAATTCTGTGCAGCGGGATCAACATTTCCCCAACAGCAATTCTAAGTGGGAAGCATTCATGGGTATAAAAACCATAGTAGCTTCTATGACAAACTGGTCATACAAGCTACTAGACTTTTCATACCAATGAAGAAATACTGTTTAAGGCTTAGACCTAAATGAATGTCAGATGAACTACTGAGACACAGGCAAAGAAGAAAAGAATATGGGATGCATATAAATTATCAAGTGATACAGAAGCCAATGGTATTACATAAATTAGTCTGTAATCAGGTCACAAAGGAGATTAGGCAAGCTAAGGTAGATTACAAGAATTCTCTGGTAAAGAAAAGCAGCAAAGACTTCTAATGGTTATGTTAAAAGTAGAAGGAAGGGATTGAATCACATTGGGCCACTTGGTGTCAATGGGTTAACCCGGTAGTTTTCAACATGGGGTGCCCTGGCACACTAGGTTGCCACAACAAAATTCCAGAGTTGCCATGTAATTTGGGTTTCAGTTACTTAAACTTATTATTATATATTTTTAATTTATATATTTATTTCATTATAAAAAAGGTGCACGGTATACATTGTACCGTATCTTTTTAATTTTGTGGTGATCTATAATTGATGTTTCTTTAGTACCTCTACATAAAGAATAAAATTATTATATAAGTATATATAATTTGTATTATGAATTGTAATTTTGTTTATAATTTATTATTATAATAACTAACATATAACATATTTTTTAATATTATATATACACACAGAGAATCGGATTATTAAAAGGTTGAAAACCACTGTGTTATGGTATTTCTTTTGGCCTAGTGGCACCCTGAAAAAATTACTGGGACACTAAGGGCGCCGTGAACCGAGAAAATTTGGGAACCTCAAGGTTAATGACCCTGCTCAGGTTGCTCAAACTGAATAGGTATTTTGCATCTACGTTCACACGAGGAATTCTTTAGGGGAGGAGGGATGCCAGAAGTTTTTGTGATAACTGAAAAGAAAGTGGAGGAGAAATTGTTGGAGCTGAACATAAAAAAGGCATCTATGGTGGATGGAATCTATCCAATTATATTAAGGGAGACAGCAAAGAAAGGAGGTAAGCAAACACTTAGCCATAATTATGAGAGAATCCTGAATTCAGGAGAGGTTCCTATGGGCAAATGTTTCCCCAGTTCGTAAAGAGGAATCTAAAGGTGACATGAGTAATTACAGACCTGCTAACTTAATGTCTGTTCAGGGAAAATAATGGAGTCACTGGTTAAAATAGAAATGCAGGACCATCTGCAGTCATAGCATGGATTTGTTAAGGGGTGGTATTGTCTAACTAATCTGATATGTTACTATGATGCAGTGACCAAAGAACTGGATGCAAAGAATAATTTTGTTATCATATACTTGGATTTCAGGTTTTGATACTGTTGCACATAAAAGACTGTTCTACAAACTGGAACAATGTGGCATTAAGGACAAATTACTGCTATGGATAAATGGCCAGTTAAGTGAAAGAAGAAAGAGAGTGGTTACCAATGGGCACTCCTCTTCATGGACTAATGTTATCAGTGGAGTCCCCTAAGGTTCAGTGCTGGGCCCCTTATTTTCAATATTTATTACGATATTGATGAAGTATATCAGGCGTAATGTCTAAATTTGCAGATAATACAAATGTTGCCAGGGTAGTCAACATCGGAGTGAGCTACTGGAAAATTGGTTGCTGGGCTGAGAAATGGCAGCTAAAGTTTAACATTGAAAAATGCAAGGTACTACACATATGGGTAGCAGTAATCCCAGACTAACTTATCAACTGTGTGGTACAACACTCAGGATAGTGTAAAATGAAAAAGATCTGGGGATAACTGTGCAGTCAGATATGAAATTCTCCAAGCAGTGCAGACATGCTGCCTAGACAACCCAAAACAGAAACTTATATAGAAACTTTGTTAGCAGGGATAAAGGGTGATTATCCCTTTGTACAAGGCCATCGTTACACCACATCTTGAATACTGTATATAGGTCTGGTGCCTCAATTGAGGAATAATGTAAATCTGCAGGAACAGGTGCAGAGAAGCACCTGTTCCAGCAGGTGCAGAGAAGCATAACCAATTAGTGACAGGAACAAAAGGGTTCTCTGACCTAGAAAGGCTTCAGTTCTGCAAATAACAGTGTCTGAAGACTAGGAACCTGTGCGATCTAATTGAGGTGTTTAAGGCCTTGAATGGATTGAGTAAGCTAAATGTTAATGGCGTTCTTCCTCTTGCTGAGACTACACACATGAGGAGACATAAATTTAAGTCGAGAAAGGATGGTTGCAGTTAGATGTGTGGAAGTTTGCCTTCAGCCAGCTGGTGGTTGATTGCTGGAACTGGCTTCATCTTTTGTTGTGGAAGTAGATGGTTTGAATAAATTTAAGGCAGAATTAGACAAATTTTCTAGTAAGGTATGGATGGGTGAAGTGTGTAGGAGTGTGTGTGTGTTTTTTTTTTTTTTTTTTGGCTGATGCTATTTAAGTTTGCTTTCTTGCATCTTTTACCACTACTTACATGTGGGACTGAATCAAATGCTTTTCTGAAATCTAAGTAAACAATGTTGGATTTATTTCCTACATCCAGCTCGTGAGTGACTGTAAAAATAGCTAATCATGTTGGTTAAACCTGATTTTCACTTTACAAAACCATGCTGTGTTTCCTTTTGTAATTCCATTTATATCTAAATGATCTTAAACTATACCCTTGATCATTGCTTCTGTGATTCTCCTCACCACTGAAGTCAGACCAACTGATCAATAGTTACCCACTTCCTTCTTAGACCAGTCTATATATTGGCAATACACCGGCACTTCTCCATTCAAGGAATCTCTCCTGAGTTCAGTGATGTCCTCATAATTAACCTTAATGGTTCAATTCTGCTTTCCTCAATGTTACTGGGTACATGCTATCAAAGGAGGTTTACTCATCTTTAGGCTGAAAAATTTTTCTAATAAATAATCCAAAATCTCAACATTCACCAATTTATGCATGCATGGACATTCAAAATTATACTACCATTTTAGGTTAAACAGAACTATTTAGCTTGTAATTCTATTTCTTTTTGCTTATAATTGTCCACAGTGTGAAAGCCACAGGAAAATCAATTTAGATGAGATGTTGCCTGTAGCACGTGCTCTGTACACCACTACTCCAAAGTACAATGAAATCAATGATAGGTAATTAAAAACAAAGAAATAGGTAATAAAAAACCAAATTTACTTACCTCGCAAATATTACACATGTGTGTCCATGAGAAAACTTTATCTTCTGGTGGGTAAACAGTATATTTCATCCTCTCTGACTCAAGAAATCTGCTGAGCTTAAAGAAGAAAAATAAGAGACTATTATCAATAGAAATAAAATTAGGAAATGGCTTATTTTAAATTAGTGCTACGAAAACTCAGCACACCGAAGCTTCATGCTTGTAAACTGCACGGGGTATAAGGCTGATCTGTGGAATAATAAAATGTGGGATAAACCTTAGGAAATAGTATACCTCTACTCAAAACTAACTCACTCAGAACTGAGCAGGTTCCTATTAGAAAGGGCTTAAACATTTCCCACCAATCTGCAATAATAATAATGTCATTGCACATACAGGGTGTTCAAAGAATGATTGCTATATTTTATGTTGATTATTAAATATATGAGATGTGATACTAAAGCATTTAGGGCATAAGCCTCAAGCTATGGGAGAGTCTAGACTAGGTATAAATATAGAGCAAACACATCAGAAATACATAGCTATATCTGAATAAATCAGAATATAAAACGGCATCTGATTTATTCAGATATAGCTATGTATTTCTGATGCGTTTGCACTATATTTATACATGAGATGTGATAAAGTGAGGTAGAAAAATTTGTAAATTCTTGATATTTTTCACATTTTTAGAACTGTAAGTTTAGCTGAATGAAGCAATACTGTAGTTGCAATGATATACTATAACATTTAGAGACGTTGTACGCACCATATTTGAAAAACTGTTTTGTTTCAATTAACAAACAGGACTAGAGTTAACACATTGTTAGTTGATAATAAACAGAATTGAGCATATCAGAATGAACTTAAGTCATACATTGCACACTGATTTAAAGTTCCATCTGTACAAAATGAAAATGGTTCAACAATTATTTGTTTGAATCTCTGCAAATTTGTTTGAATCGTTTAAAAAATCATGAGTGATGAGGTGCACTTTCACTTGAATGGGTAGGTAAATAAACAAAATTTTTGATGCAGGGCAGCCAAAAATTCATGTCACTTTTGTGATCAACCACTTCACAGCCAAAAAGTTACCATTTGATGTGGGTACCATACTTTTATGAAAATGCCAATTGTCCAGCTATCACAGTAAACTCAGTCCTCTATGTAAGCATGCTGCAACAATTTGTAAGGGAGAACTTTCACCAAAAGGGAGTCAACTTACAAAATGTCTGGTTTCAACAGGACAGTGCTATGGAACATAGAGCAAGACTTTCCACAAACACTTTAAAGGAAATGTTTCCAAATCACATTAAGTCTTGTTTAGGTAACATAAATTGGCCAACACAATCACCAAATTTATCTGGTGATCAAGATGGTTTGTCTTGTTATGACTTTTTATGAGATTTCTTAAAATACTGAGTCTATGTAAACCATTCAAGGATACTTAAGAAATTGAAACAAAATATTCATGACGAAATTGAAAGAATACCACCGGAACAACACAGGGCAACAGATAATATGAGAATACAAATGTAGGATTGTGTATGATGGCAGTGGTGGTGCCCATTTGAGGGAAGTCATTTTCAAACACTGAGGAGTATAACATAAATGGTTATTTATTATTAAACTCTAATAACAAAAAATGTCCTTTCCAATTTGCACTCTACTCGTTTCGTTTTTAAAATAAGTGGTTGCTTTTGCCTGACCCTGTATACAGTAGAACCATTAAGCCTCTGCAGTTCAGCTATTATGAAAACAAAAATAATAATAAATGAAAAGACTAGTTGAAATATTATGTTTAAAAATTTATTTACGAGTGTGCATGAGCACACTCGTAAATAATATATTTTAAAAACTCAACAGACATCTTAAATGCAAACTATTTATGTAATTTTAGTGAGTGATATACAGTCGAAGCTCTTTGCAACCCTCTCTTTTTAAAGTCCCAATATGTTGTAACGTCCTATATGATTGGTCCCAGCCAATTTCTCATTAACCTAATGCTTTTTTACATTCAGTATAACGACCTTGAAAATAAAAGGATTTCTCTATGACATAAATTTCTACCTCTTAATCTGAATTTTCACTTTCTTATTACAATATTCATTCAAAAATGACAGAATGCTTCAAATATTGTGAGTAATTGCAGCCTGACCATGAAAAATAATTTTTTTAAATTTCCCATACTCTTCTCGCAGTGCGGTAATCAAATGAACATCTGCTAGAAGTTAGTTACAGTATATGTTTATTGGTATGGTGCCAAGAAAGCAGATAGCTTTGCCAATTGCAGAAATTAGGATTTTGCAAGCTGTAGATAATGGTGTGCATTCAAAGACTGACATCGCCAAACAGTTCCGCATTCCTAAAAATACTCTGTTCACTATTCTGAAAGATCAGAAAAAGATTGAAAGTTTAAAGAAATCTGCTGCTGCACCGGGTAGAATTTGAGCACAAAAGGCAAAATATCCGGATCTAGAAGAGGAAATTTTGAAATAGCTAATGATGATGTATGCCAAAAACAAGGTTCCCGTAGATAGTAACTTTTTAAAAGCTAAGGCTGAATTGTTTGTGCATCAAATGGCTATTGAAGAATTTAAAAGTTCAGAATTTAAAAGCTAAAAAAAAAAATTCTGCCACCATTTCATCAATAGACCTGACTTTTCAATTTAAAAGTTTGTCACCTTTTACTTTTCCTGTTGTTACTCCAGCTTCATAGAAAGCATCAGTACTTTTGTCTTCCTGTGCTAACTTGAACTTTTCAAAAACCAACAATTCTGTGGTTTTCAATTTTCTTTATGATAATCATCTCTGATGGTAATCCCTTCATGTTTCCTACAACAATGCTTTTTAGGTGTATACTTTAGTTCTTGAGGTTCTGTTAGCTAAAATAAATACACAAAGGCCCAACTCCGTTGACATTAAAATGAAATTCTATCCTTAAAACCAACTTTCACCTAATGCAATATTTCTTCCTAGAACAAAATATTCTAGGAAGAAATACTGCATTAGGTGAAAGTTGGTTTTAAGGATAGAATTTCATTTTAATGTCAACGGAGTGGGCCTTTGTATATTTATTTTAGCTAACGTTTCTGATGCGTTCAGAAAACTAAAAATATATTTTTTTTAATTTAGATACCCTACTAGGAATTCTATGTTTTGTTTTTTTTTTATTTTCTTGGTGGGCAGAGATGCAACATCAAAATATCAACAGAAATCTCTTCCTGCTAAATACATTCTCAAAAAACAGAAATTATCTCTATTCACTCTTCAAACCAGTATTCCTTTGTATTAGTATTTTCAATTAGTCCCATATATAATACACCTTTATACTTTCAAATTCTGAATCAGAAAGGCCTTTACAAGATGTTGATGCCATGTCAAAATACTTCACTTCTAACACACAGAGTATAAGATATTTCTAAAATAAAGAAAAATAACTGCCACCTGCTATTAACAAATGAATGTAGGCTAAAGTAAACAAAGCCAACGTGAGAACCACAGAAAACTATTCTTAAGAATAGTTTGCTACTTTGTTCTAGCAAGGAAACTTACCGGAACAACTGGTTGGCTGCTACCACAGCTTTGTGCTGCATGCTAGGTAAACAGGCAATGCATGCTATCGGTCTGGAGCAGAAGCCGAGAACAATATATTTAAGAGAAAAATGAAGAAGTTGCTGAGGCTAAACATGAATAAAGCACCTAGGGTGAATGGGATCCAACCAATTGCATTAAGAGAGGCAGCTAAATGGTAGGCAAGCCTTTAACCATAATTATGAAAGCATCCTTGTATTCCTTATGGGCAACATCAAGCATCCTTATGGGCTAGAGATGTGTGAATGTATCCCCATGTCACACAGAGATATCTAAGGTGGACATGGGTATTTACAAACTTGTAAACTTCACCTCTGTTCCAGGGAAAATAATGGAATCAATGTTCAAAGAAATAATATAGGACCAATTTGACAGAAATGCAGTAATATAGCAATCATATCACAGCTTCTTAAGGGAAGCTCTTGTCAGGCCAATGTGATTGGCTACTACAATGTAGTAACAAAGGAACTGCATGCAAAAAAATATAATTTTGATATTATACCATATAATTCGGGAAAGCTTTTGATACTATTCCATATGCTATACAAATTGAAGATGTTTAAGTTTCAAATGATACAAATGTTGGCAGCATTATTAATGATAGTCATCAGGTGAGCTACTTCAACAAGATCTAGGAAAACTGGTCTCCATGGTCGATGTTGAAGTTAAACATTGACAAATGTAAGGTACTACATATAGGTAGTAGTAACCCCAGGGTAACTTATCAACTATGGGTACTACACTCAGGATAGTGGAGAATGAAAAAGACGTTGTTGTTGTTGTTGTTTTTGTTTTTTAGGAGCATTAGCAACTAAAGCCATATTGCTCCGGGGATATGCGGTGGTCATTCCCTGACCTTTCCGCTTCCTCTGTATTTGGTGGTCACGGGCTCAAACCCCGGTCTAATCAAGAAACGTGTGCTACGCACTGCTGCTCCTGCCCACCTGGCTATGGAGGTGCCTGAAAAAGACTTGGGAGTAATTGTGCAATCACACAGGAAATTCTCTGAGTGGTGCAGACATGTCACACTCAACACTGCATTGTCCACCAACAGACTCAACATTGCACTGTCCACCAATAGACTCAACATTGCATTGTCCACCAACATCAACTGGATGCACATTCTTAGACTTTGTGTTTCTTGACTAACAGCATAACCCCTCTTCCCTTCCTGTCCTGACTATCCTTTCTGTACACACTGTATTCCCCAAATTCCAATTCTGCACTGCTTATATCTGTGTGATACCATGTCTCTGATACCCCAACAATATCTGCCTTTGATGTCCTGACCAGCACTTCAAATTCATCAAATTTATTAACTATACACCTAGCATTGGTGTGCATGCAAGTATACATGCGCCTGTTTCTACTCTTAGTTACCCTAATACAGCCCATGTATTTATTTGATACTATTCCATTCTAATACGACTCCCAGCAGCCCTGGAAATCTCCATTTCCTTGCTTTCCATGATGCTGCTCATTCCAATAGAAGCAGTGCAAGAATCAGTTTTGCCTCTGTCTGCAGCCACTGTTAACCTTTTAGTCTCTATATCCCCCAAAGCTAGCAGTTTTCCGACCCACCTAACACTGCCTCAATAGCATCAGAAAATATTCTTGCACCCTTTCTATTTAAGTGTACCTCATCCCTGTAGAAGCAGTCTCTCCTGTCAACAAGCACAGACCAGGCTGAAAAAAAATTCTACCCCTTGAGCCTTGCATAATCTCTCCAGGGCTCTCATCACATACTCCCTCCTATCGTGTCTGGGCAGAATTGCAGATAGATGATACACTTTCACATTCAACCCTAACTCGCGACTTTTTGTCAACCTTGACTTGTACTTGTTGAGTAAATCTGCAGATCTCTTAGTCTTAATGTCATTAGTTCCAACGTGAACAACAATATCACCTTTTGTGCCCTTAAAAAGATGACATCTGCTCTACAAATTCAACAACTTTTGCCCCTGGCAGACATACCCTTGTCCTGTTCCACCTATCCTTCTTGCATAGTATATTCCCCGTTTCCCTTACAATAGAGATTTAACCCAGGGGCTCAAATCTGGTGAGTATGGGCTCAGCACATCCAGTCCTGAGATGGATATCATCATTCTTTTTCTTGGTGATTCCCTTCTACTCTCTCTCTCTCTCTCTCTCTCTCTCTCTCTCTCTCTCTCTCTCTCTCTCTCTCTCTCTCTCTCTCTCTCTCTCTCTCTCTCTCTCTCGGTAATTCAGAAAAAAATTTTTTTGGTTGGTGCAGCATAAGCCTCAGGCTTCCTTGCACCGTATGGCTAATAATAATAAAGAATCACCCACAATAACTAGTTCCTTTGGGACTGGCGCATTCTGCCTTGGACATTGCCTCTGTGTTGCCTGATGCACAGGAGACAGCTCTGCCCTTTAGCTGGGCAGCTAAGAGCTTGATGGGTCCCTTATATTAAAATCTTCAAGGGCATTTATCCTACACCTCAAACTCTCACTCATAGACGCTCATCAGAACGCTGTTTGGACACCTAATTTCTTGACACTCTAGACATCTAGCACACACAATGACATCCTCCTTGGCTAGATCACTTCCCGTTTCAAAAAGTTCAGCAAACATTTCACATTTTGCATATTTTTTTGAGACTGTGATGCGTTGGAGAATCGCCCCCTTCATTTCTCCCTCCAAGTCGCAGTACTCATGCTAGTCTGTGATCTTTGCTTCGCAGCTCTAATCTGGGTCATGATTTCCATTTAAATACACATAAGCACTGGGAAAGGAAAAAATGAGAGCAGGTGTGTGTTATAGGCCTAATGAATCTAATGACTGTAATGAGCAATTGTGCAGAGAAATAGAGTGGGCTAGTAAATCAGAATGTCTGATAACTGGGGATTTTAACTTTCCAGATATTGACTGGAACTTGTGGGTTGGTCACTCGCACACTAGCAAGGTTTTTGGATTTATTGGTCGACTGTTTTCTACAGCAGCATGTTCGAGAAGCAACCAGAGAGAGTAATACTCTTGATCTGGTTATCAGTAGTGATTATTCATGCATTAAGAATTTGGAGATAAAGATACCACTGGGTGACAGTGATCACAATGTACTGATATGGAAATTACTTAAAGATGTAACTACCATCAAGGCTAAAGGGAAGGGCTTTTGCTTTCGTGAAGGTGACTACAGGGGTCTCAGACAGTTTTTAAATTCTGTACAGTGGGATCAACAGATGATGTTACCAACGTTGAATTCTAAATGGGAAGCCTTCGGGGATGTAATCTTGGAGGCTACTAGACTTTTCATTCCAACTAAGAAATACTGTTCAAGGTTCAAGCCAAAATGGATGTCAGATGAATTAATGAGGCTCGTGGCCAGAGAATAAAAATGTATGGGATGTATATAAATTATCAGGTGACACAGAAGCCTATGGCAGATATAAGCTTGTCTGTAATCAAGGCACAAAGGAGGTTAGGCAGGCAAAAGAAGATTACGAGAAATCTTTGGTACAGGATGCAAAGAAAAACAGCAAACTGTTCTTTACTTATGTAAATTCTAGAAAGAAAGGGATGAATCAGATTTGGACCACTTAATATAGATGGGTTGACTACTGTTGATCATGCTCAGGTAGCTGATAAACTGAATGAGTATTTTACATCTACATTCACACATGAGGAGTTATTTTGATACTGTTGCACATGGAAGATTGCTGTACAAATTGGAGAGGTATGGCATTAAGGATAAGTTGCTACGATGGATAAAGCGATGGTTGAGTGGGAGACGACAGAGACAATGAGGAGAATGCCAGAAGGTTATCAAACTCTAACAGGGAGCTAAGTGATTTTGTAATAACTGAGAGCAAAGTGGAGGAGAAATTGTTGAAGTTAAACATAACGAAGGACCTGGGGTGGACAGGATCTATCCAGTTATATTCAAGAAGGCAACAAAGGAAGTAAGCAAACCCTTAGCCATAATTATGAGAGCTTCCTTGGACTCAGCACAGGTCACCAAGGATTGAAGGTGTGCAAATGTATCACCAATTCACAAAGGGGGTTCAAAAGGCGACACAATTAATTACAGACCTGTTAGTTTAACTTCTGTTCCAGGGAAATTAATGGAATCACTGGTTAAAGAAGCATTGCAGGATCATCTAGAGAAGACTTCAGTTATAGCTTGGAAACAGCATAGGTTTGTTAAGAGGAAGTCTTGTCTGACCAATTTGAATGGATACCATGATGTGGTCACAAAGCAACCGAATGTCAAAATAATTTTGATATCATATACTTAGCTTTCAGGAAAGATTTTGATACTGTTGCACATGGAAGATTGCTGTACAAATTGGAGAGGTATGGCATTAAGGATAAATTGCTATGATGGATAAAGGGATGGTTGAGTGGGAGACGACAGAGAGTGGTAATCAATGGACACTGCTCTTCATGGACAAATGTTATTAGTGGAGTTCCCCGGGGTTCGGTGCGGGGCCCATTGTTGTTTTGTATATTCATCAATGATATTGATGAAGGTATATCAAGATTAATGTCCACGTTTGCAGATGATACAAAGGTTGGCAGGGTTGTTAACAACAGTAAAGACAGTATGTTACTCCAACTGGATCTAAACAAGTTGGGCAAATGAGCTGAGAAGTGGTAACTGAAGTTTAACATTGACAAATGTAAAGTACTGGATATGGATAGCAATAACCCAAGAGAAACGTACCAACTGTGTGGTACTACACTCAGGGAAGTGGAAAGTGAAAAATACCTGGGAGTAATTGTGCAATCCAATATGAAGTTTGCTGGGTAGTGCAGACGGGCTACCAGGGCAGGTCACAGAGTCTTGTCAATGATATATAGGAATTTTGCTAGCAGGGACAGGGAGGTGATTATACTGTTATACAAGGCAATGGTAAGGCCACACCTAGAGTACTGTGTACAGGTCTGGTGGCCTCGTTTTAGGATGGATGTAGAGTTGCTAGAACGAATACAAAGAAGGGCAACGAGATTGGTGAGGGGAACAAAGGGGTGCTCTTACCAAGAAAGGCTCAAGTTCTGCAAATTGAGTGCCTGGAGAATAGGCACCTACAAGGTGACCTGATTGAGGTGTATAAGGCCTTGAATGGATTGAGCAAGCCGAATGCTGATGGGATTCTTCCTCTTGCTCAGATTAAGAACCTGAGGGGGGCATAGATTCAAATTGAAGAAAGACAGTTGTAGAATAGATATATGGAAGTTTGCCTTGAGCCAGCAGGTGGTTGATTGGTGGAACAGACTTCCATCTTTTGTTGTGGAAGTTGATAGCCTAAATAAATTTAAGGCTGAGCTGGACAGGCATTTGGAACAAATGGACGGGTGAAATGGGAGGTTTTTTTTTTTTTTTGCTGATGCTGCATAAGCTTGCTTTCTTGCATCATATGCCTCTACTAATGCTAATTTTTTTTTTTTTTTTTTTTATGTGAACCCCAAACACGAGAGGTATTAGAATCTATAGTACTTAATACCGTGCTTGGGTTGGAGGTTGAGAAGACAAAAGAAGATATTTGTTGACATTATTTGTGGGCAGATGGGGTAAGAAGTGGCAACTGAAGTTTAACCTTGACAAATGCAAAGTACTGCATATGGGTAGAAGTAACCCCAGAGAAACGTACCAACTGTGTGGTACTACACTTAAGGTGGTAGAAAATGAAAAAGACCTGGGAGTAATTGTGCAGTCAGATATGAAGTTTTCTGAGCAATGCAGACAGGCTGCCAGGGCAGGTTATGGGGTTTTGTCAATGATATATAGGAATTTTGCTAGCAGGGAAAAGGAGGTGATTATCCCTCTGTATAAGGCAATGGTCAGGCCACGCCTTCAGTACTGCGTACAGGTCTGGACGCCTCATTTTAGGAAGGATGTAGATTTACTTGAGCGTGTACAGAGAAGGGCAACAAGATTGGTGAGGGGAATGAAGGGATTCTCTTACCAAGAGAGGCTTAAGTTCTGCAAACTGCAGTGGCTGGAGACTAGGCACCTGCGCGGTGATCTGATTGAGGTATATAAGGCCTTGAATGGGTTGAGCACGCTGAATTCTGATGGGATCCTTCCACTTGTTCAGATTACGAACCTAAGGGGTCATAAATTCAAATTAAGAAAAGACAGATGTAGAATAGATGTGCCGAAATTTGCCTTTAGCCAGCGGGTGGTTAATTGCTGGAACAAACTTCCATCTGTCGTTGTGGAAGTTGATAGGTTGAATAAATTTAAGGAGGAACTGGACAGGCATTTGGAGGCAATGGTGTGATTTTTTTTTTGGCTGATGCTGCATAAGCTCATATACTTGCTTTCTTGCATCACATGCTACTACTACTACTATTACTACTATTAGACTTGAACTTAGACCGACTAGTGACAACATCAAGAATGCTGATGGGACCTTCGTGCGATCACCATCCGAACGCCTGCAACGGTGGAGTGAATTCTTCAAAGCTTTGTATAATCACGACCCACCTCATGGACCGCCAGCAACAGCACTCTCGATCGACCCCCCTGAGGTCTCCATGGTCGATGTTGAGCCTACAGTAGAAGTGAAAGCAGCCATAAACAGCTATCAAAGCCGGGGGAGATGTACTGCTTCACCGACTACACTCGCTCCTCAAAACCATCTGGTGCACTGAACAAATTCCGCTAACATGGAGGAAAGCCATTATCGTACCGATCAACAAGAAAGGTGATAACCGGGACTGCAAGAACTACCGTGGCATCAGCCTCCTTTCCATCATCGGAAAGGTCTTTATGAAGATCATCCAGTCAAGACTGCAAAAACATCGCAAGCAAACCAGTCGAGAAGAACAGGCAGGATTTAGACCCGGGCGAGGATGCTGTGATCAAATCTTTGCCATTCGTCAGCTGATGGAGGAGAGGATCCGGTGTGGACAGCGAACCGTCATTGTTTTCATTGACTTTAAGTCTGCTTTCGACTGTGTCCACCGGCCTGCCTTATGGAAACTACTAGAGGTTGAACATGTACCTCGAAAAGTCATCACACTCCTCCAAACTGCATACAACGGTTTAACCAGCCAGGTGCGCATCCAGAACGATTTATCTGAGGAATTTACCATCCAAACTGGAGTCCGCCAAGGGGATGTAGCCTCCCCATTGCTTTTCAACATCGTGGTCGACGCCATTATGAGACAAGCATTCAGAAATAGACAGGGCATACAATATGACAAGGATCACTATGTGACTGACCTGATGTTTGCTGATGATAGTGCTATCCTTGCCAGTAACGATGCTGAAGCCACAGACATCCTCTACGACATTGCCCGCATTGCCCGGCCATACGGTTTGAAGATCAATGCTGGTAAGACAAAGGCCCTGACAACAGATGGGTCGCAAGCCACCATCTATCTCGAAGGCGTCCAGATCGAGCAAGTGCAGGACTTTAAATACCTTGGGTCGCTGGTCCAGGAGAAGAAAGTTGCATCCACCATGGAAATCCACAGCAGAATTGGACAGGTGGCCACTGCGTTCGCCTCGCTCAAATGGTGTCTGTGGAAGAGGACCAACATTTCCACAAAGACTAAAATCCGACTCTTCCGGACTTTGATCCTGCCCATTCTTCTTTACAGATCGGAAACATGGATTTGTCTCAAGTTAGATTTGAACAAACTTGAGGTATTCCAAATGCGATGCCTGCGGCAAATCTTGGGCATCTCTCTTCGCGACCGCATCACTAATGATACCATCCGCGCCAGATGCCAACAGCAACCAACCATTGCCGACCAAATCCAGAAGCGAAGGCTTAGATGGTTTGGCCACGTATGTAGAATGGGCACGAACAGAATACCATCCAGACTCCTTTGGAGACAACGACCCACCCAATGGAGCATCCAACGGACCGCGCCTAGGAAAACGTGGGCCAAGCAAGTGGAAAATGACTTGAAGAGCCGACGTCTCGACCTTAACCAGGCCACGACTGATGCCATTGATCGTAAGGTATGGAAGAACATCACAGAGCAAGTCCGAAACCCTGCGGCACCTACAGCAGCATACTGGTTGCGTGGCCAACCGCCTCCCCCAGCTGCCAGCTAAGGACCAAAGAAGAAGACTTGAACTTGTAGATTGTTAATTTTCAGGAAATAATACGTATGAAGGAAGGTTGTTCCAGAAAACGGCAGTTGAATGAATAAATGAGGAAGATGAAAAGTTGGTTCTGTGGGTTTGAAGTTGGACAGTAAATGGATGTTGGCTGGTGGCGGCACGTGTTCGGACTGTTTTGAAAGAGAGAGCGGGAATTATAGAAGCCAATTCAGAAGAACAGTGCCCATGGAAGTATCTGTAGAAGAGGCATGCAGCAGAAACAGTACGTCTATGAGAAAGCGAGTGGAGAGACTCTGTTAGAGATGAATCATTAATTAACCTAATTGCCCTCTTCTGAATGGAATCAAGAAGCCTGAGAGAGGTTTTTGGGGGCACCACCCCAGATGTGGGAACAATATTCCATGGCAGGGCGCATTTGCGATTTATACAGAGTGAGCAGCTGTTTAATGCTGCCAGGACAGCTCATGGGGTTTTGTCAATGATATATATACAACAACTTTGCTAGTAGGGATAAGGACATGATTATCCCTTTGTATAAAGTCATGGTTAGGATGCATCTAGAGTACTGTATACAAGTTGAGGTCTCACTTTAGGAAGGATGTTTATCTTCTGGAACAGGTGCAGAGAAGGGCAACTAGATTGGTGAAAGGAACAAAAGGGTGCACTTACCTAGAAAGGTTTCAGTTCTGCAAATTGCATAATCTCTAGACCAGGCACCTGTGAGATCTGACTGAGGTATTTAACGTCTTGACTGGATTGAGTAAGCTGAATATTAATGGTATTCTCATTTTGCTGAGACTACACACATGAGGGGGCATAAATTCAAGTTGAGGAAGGATGGTTGCAGGATATATGTACAGAGATTTGCTTTCAGCCAGCGGGTGGTCGATTGTTGGAACAAGCTTTCTTGTTGTGGAAGTGGATGGGTTCAATAAATCTAAGGAAGAAGCAGACAAATTCTTGGAGGGTAACAATAGGTGAACTGGGTTTTTTGCTGATGCTATATAAGTTTTTCTTGCAACATTTGGCATTACTACTAATGCCACTATTACTACTATTTTCTATGGATAAATCTCTCCCACTTAACATGGATTAATTTAGCATAATGTTTTTACAGCCCAATTAAAAGTGCTATGTGGGGGATGTATGTATTGTATTATAATACAGTTTTTCCATGAAAAAGTATTACTTCTGATGCTCCAGTTATTTCCATAGATGTGATTAAGCCTTTAAGACATTTAATATACTCAATTAAACACCAATTTCAGTTTATGATTGTTTGTGTGGAACCAATCACAATCATTAATCAAAGGACTGCTGTGTTTTCATGTATTCATAACCAATTTAAAACAAAGAAAAATGACTTTTCTGGACCTTTGGAGCTTGTTTTGAATTATTATTTTGCCTATCTATTTGCTTTTTTCTTTTTAATTAGACACTGAAATGGCCTTTCAGTGTCTAATTATCTGGACTTTGGTTACAAAGTACATATCTAATACATTTCACATAAACATTTCCAAAAATATTTATATATAGAACTACCTTTAAGAAATATTCTTTAGAAAATTGCTGTTCTAAAGCACTAAACCAGGACACTCCGATATTAGTTGATAAAGCTGATGTCCTTTTTGCCTGAAGTTTAACTTTAGCTTGAAGTTTTTTTACAGCAATGATGTGAAGTTGATTTGAAGGCAAAACAGGAGAAAGATCTGAAGAATCATTATTTCCACTAATGTGATCTGTCTTCTGCCTTTTGTGTGGAGAAACCTTAAAAGATATTTTGGTTATGTAATTAAGGATTATTTTGTAAGGGTTACAAAGCATAATAATAATATTTTAAAAAAAAATTAATAAGAGACCAAGACAAATACATCAAAATCATGCCTTTCAGTATTATTTGTAGGCATCATATTTGATGCATTTGCATGCATACTATAATCATTTTAATCATTAGCGAATATAAATGCATATAACATGATATTACTAGCCCCACTACATATTCCATCGGTGCCTCCATAGCCAGGTGGGCAGGAGCAGCAGTGCATAGCACACGCTTCTTGATTAGACCAGGGTTCGAGCCCGTAACCACCAAATATGGAGGATGCGGAAAGGTCAGGGAATGACCACCACATATCGCGGAGCAATATGGCCTTAGTTGCTAATGCTCCTAAAAACCAAATAACAAAAAAACATATTCCATCAATTTGACATTAAACTAGGAAACATGATTAAAATCATTGAAAACATTACACTAGTAGATATTTGGATACTGAATGATACAAAGTTAAAGAAACCAGACGTCCTGGATTATGCCGGACAGTCTTGGATTTAAGTCGTTTGCCCCACACTGCACTGTCCCAGAAAATGTCCCAGATTGGACATGTAGCCTCCATACTTATATCACGAATCACAATAAAATTAAGTTAATTGATGCAGATTAAGAAGAAAGTGGGCTTTTTTTGACAAGATATCATATTTAAAAAAATGTGCTAATGATTCAAAAATAAAAGAATGGAGTGACCAAAGGATGCCAACAGATATGAGGAAAGTCAAAATATCTAAACATTTTGACACAAGGGACATACCACGCAGGTATTTGAAAAGAGTAATTGGATTTGCATTATGTTTGCCGGAAACCATTGGTGCAACGGAAAGTTTTTTTGGTAGTAAATAAATTTTGGATGTCAGAAAAAAACACAATGACAGTAGAAATGCTGAAAACAATACTACAAGTTAAGTGCAATTTTACTAATTCTTGTGAATAATTTTACGAAGAAATGGCAAATAATGAAAAATTATTAAGAAAAATTCACTCCACAGAAAAATATATTTAATTATATTATAATTTCTATTGTTTTTATTGCTAAAAGAAGTATGTATTTTAATTATTATTATTATTTCACAGAAATACCTATATAATATAGGTAAAAAATATATATATTTAAGAAGTGTGATATTTTATTTTATAGGTTTAGTTCAAAGAAGTACAGTATATATATTTAATTTATATTTTGTATGTGAATATTTTTTTTTATAAATAAAAAAATTTTAAAAATGTGTATATTGCTTTTAAGGAGGGTGGAAAATTGATGTCCAGCACTGGAATACTAAGGATCTGGTAACTTTATATAAAGCAAATATAAATGACAAGGTATAATTACAGTACGAATTTGAAATTCACTATAAAATATTTATTGAAAATACATCATTCTTTGTTCGTAATAGAGAACCACAATTATAGTATGAATGGCATCGATTTAATTGTAACTCATATTGCAACTACCTTCACAACAAGTTACCGTGTATTGCACTACCTCGAATAAGTAACGCTTCATCAATGGGGAAGACTATTGTTACTTGATACCACCATTTCAAGACTTATTGGCTTATCATCGGTGGGTGGGCAGGTACCCTGGTGTGGCAATCATGCCAATCCAATTATGAAGTATAACTCCACAATATTGTGGAGTTATACTTCATTGTTATTGTTATTATTTGGTTTTTAGCAGTATAGGCAACTAAGGCCATATTGCTCCGGGGATATGAAGTGGTCATTCCCTGACCTTTCCACATCCTCCGTATTTGGTGGTCACGGGCTCAAACCCCGGTCTAATCAAGAAGCATGTGCTATGCACTGCTGCTCCTGCACACCTGGCTACAGAAGTGCCTTATACTCCTTAAGTGAATGATACGTTATAAAGGGCTTGCACCATTCAATACATCCAAATAATAATCATCAATAACCATTTGTTTCTGATTGCCAACTGCCAGTAATACAAAGACCTAATATGCCAAAAGAACAGTTAGATGTGATAAACATGTGATAATTTAATAAAATTTAGAAGCATAATAGCAGAATACGAGCTAGCATTACAGCTAAGAGACTAAACCAATATATACATAAATTATATACAAAAGATGAGGAAGCAGGGGAACAAACAGGGGGTAATAAACAAACTAAGCCAAAAGAGAAGAAATAGGATGAAAACAGTACCTCAATCTATATAAAGTATTAAGTACGTCCAAGTATTAATAAAGTATTAATAACGTCCAAGATGATTCTGCAATCGATTTCTTTTCCGTGGCCATCTGAACTGCATACAAAAAAAAAAAAAAATGGATAGGGAAAATTGATACCAGGGGAATCACCATTTTATTATTATATTAACCGTATATACGGTAAATAATATTATTATACTCTTTACTTTTTCTATAACTATACTACCTCCTTGCATCCATTTTGTCTTCCCACATTTTCCTGTCTTTTCTTTTCACCACAACTTTTATCAACACACACATATATTTATTTATTTATTATTTTTTAATTCAAAGGGAAATGATTTGTCTACTTTCAATATCCTATTCAGTGTATTAATCATTTCTACTTCCAATACGTTATCCAGTACAGAAACGGCTGATAGCACGACTGAACTGAGTCTCAATTATGTTGGTTCTTTGAAGGTTTTGTGAGTCCTACATATCAATCATAAATCACAACAGCTACAATATACAATATTGCTAACCTGTTCTTTCCCCTTGCGTCTTTTGAATCCTGGCAGTGGCTTAAAATATGTCGACAAAATAGTCTGTCCTGACATTATCACAAATCTAATATTTAATTAATTAGCTACAGTGAATAATATTCAAATATTTCAACTGTCAAGTACATACATATCTATTCAACAGCTTCGACTTGGCCAAACTTCCCGCCAAATTTATAATCAACATTTCCTCAATTCGCAACACATGTGGAAAAGCGGGCAATACTCCCCTATTACAAAAGAACTTTGACAAACGCTAAAAAAACCCTCCCGAAAAACCTAAATAACTGATTCAGAAAATAAAGCTAATATAAACGGTTTGTTACTTAAAACGAAAGGAAAAGAGATGGGGGAGGTCTCAATAATATATGTACATTGTATTATATTATAGATCAAAGTGATGCAAGGAATTCGAGTTATTTAACATCAGGTCTTGAAAAACCCCCGGGGCTCACATTTGGTGAGTATGGGCTTGGCAAACCCAGGGTCCTGAGCTGGATATCATCATTATTCTCTTTCTTGGTGATTCCTTTGTACTTCTCTCTCTCTCTCTCTCTCTCTCTCTCTCTCTCTCTCTCTCTCTCTCTCTTCTTTCTTTCTCAGGGGTAACTCGGGAATTTTTTTTTTTTTTTTTTTTTTGGCTGGTGCAGCATAAGCCTCAGGCTTCCTTGTACCATATGGCTAATAATAAAAAAAAAAAAACAGTCACCTCAGAACCTTTTTTTTAAATCAACTTTAAAAATATATAACATTCCAGAATCCCATCCATTAAAGGCTAGCAGTATTTTGAAAATAGCATACTCTGTTTTCAAGAGTCTGGATTGGAATCCAGTAGTAGGAACTCACATCTGGTGAGTATGGGCTTGGCACACCCAGGGTCCCGAGCTGGATATCATCATCCTTCTCTTTCTTGGTGACTTCTCTCTCTCTCTCTCTCTCTCTCTCTCTCTCTCTCTCTCTCTCTCTCTCTCTCTCTCTCTCTCTCTCTATCTCTCTCTCAGGGTAACTCGGAAATTTTTTTTGGCTAGTGCAGCATAAGCTTCAGCCTTCCTTGCACCATATAGCTAATAATAATAATAATAATAATAATAATAATAATAATAATAATAATAATAATAAGTATTTTTTTTTACTTTTGAACAGCTTATGCAGCACTATACACCGATGAGCCAAAACATTAGACCACTTCCCTAATATGATGCTGGTCCTCCACCTGCAGCCAAAACAGCTCGTACTCGGCGAGGCATGGACGCTACAAGATTTCTAAATGTGTCGTGGTATCTGGTACCAACACGTAACCAGCAGATCGTTTAACTGCTATAAGGTCCGTGGTTGAGACGCCACAGATCGGAGCTGCTGTTCCAACACAAACCACAGATGCTCGATGAGATTGATGTCTTAGGAATTTGGAGGCTAGGGAAATACCTGGAAGTCTTCCTCGTGTTCCGCGAACCAGTCTCGAACAATCCGGGCGGTGTGATATGGCGCATTATCCTGCTGAAAGACGGCACCGCCAGAGGAGAAGACTGTTGCCATGAAAGGATGTATCTGGTCAGCAATGATGTTTGGGTACAAATTACAATGTGTCACACAGCATTAGGAATTTCTCCCATCACCGCGAGTGTCCGCTGTATCGAGGGTCAGTACTCTGCCAAGGATTTAAAAGTGTGTGGATCATGTATTGGGTAGTATGTTGCGCCCATTGTTCTTCTGGCCTATTGGCCGTTGGCCCCTGATAGGATCCGACGTTGCCCGTACTATGCCAACGACGAGGCTGGCCAGGTGTACAAGGTGATGTTTAGGTTATTAATTGTTATATTTAGGCCACCCGAATAATTAAATTTACCTGCCATGCTGTGTCTTATGTCTGTTAATTGTGTGTGTTCTACGGTCGATTTGTCTGTTTTCCGTGGACTAATGTTATTAGTGGAGTCCCACAGGGTTCGGTGTTAGGTCCACTGTCGTTTTCTATATTTATCAATGATATTGATGAAGGCATATCAGGCTTAATGTCGAAGTTTGCAGATGATACAAAGGTTGGCAGTGTTGTTAATGACAGTAAGGGCAGTGTGCTACTGCAACAGGATCTAGATAATTTGGGCAGATGGACTAAGAAGTGGCAACTGAAGTTTAACCTTGACAAATGCAAAGTACTGCATATGGGTAGAAGTAATCCCAGAGAAACGTACCAACTGTGTGGTACTACACTTAAGGTGGTAGAAAATGAAAAAGACCTGGGAGTAATTGTGCAGTCAGATATGAAGTTTTCTGAACAATGCAGACAGGCTGCCAGGGCAGATCAATGGGTTTTGTCATTGATATATAGGAATTTTGCTAGCAGGGAAAAGGAGGTGATTGTCCCTCTGTATAAGGCAATGGTCAGGCCACGCCTTCAGTACTGCGTACAGGTCTGGAGGCCTCATTTTAGGAAGGATGTCGATTTGCTTGAGCGTGTACAGAGAAGGGCAACAAGATTGGTGAGAGGAATGGAGGGATCCTCTTACCAAGAGAGGCTTAAGTTCTGCAAATTGCAGTGGCTGGAGACTAGGCACTTGCGCAGTGATCTGATTGAGGTGTATAAGACCTTGAATGGGTTGAGCACGCTGAATTCTGATGGGATCCTTCCACTTGTTCAGATTACGAACCTAAGGGGGCATAAATTCAAATTAAGAAAAAACAGATGTAGAATAGATGTGCGGAAATTTGCCTTTAGCCAGCGGGTGGTTAATTGCTGGAACAAACTTCCATCTGTCGTTGTGGAAGTTGAAATGTTGAATAAATTTAAGTAGGAACTGGACAGGCATTTGGAGGGAATGGTGTGATTTTTTTTTTTTTTTTTTGGCTGATGCTGCATAAGCTGCACTTGTTTTCTTGCATCACATGACACTACTACTACTACTACCACTACTACCGCGCAGACTAACAAGAGCAATAGGAAGTGAAGACATATAACAGTATGCAGATGCTAACCAATACCATTGTATTAAAGTTTAAGCTGATAGTGCAATTTACGTGGCCCGCCCTGTAGATTCTGGTTCGAAATGAAAGTATTGTAAATATTGTATTTTTTCTAGAACCGCTAGGGGAATCATCCTATGGGAACAAAGATTTGAAGAGCGTGAGGGCGTTGTGATTTTTGTAATATAGTATACATTTGATCTATTACGGAAGTTAAATATCTAATCCTATCTGCTTGTGTGGTATTAAATGTAACACCGAAATAGCTGGTGATGAGTTACGGAGAGATGTAGTTATAGTCAATAAATATAACATAAACAAATCAGGGAACTCCTAGATATAGAGGGGAAATTAGCTAAATGAATGTACAAACGTTAATTGGTTATTCGATTTTCAGTAATATCTAGAGTGACATGTGAAAACTTCACGTTTCTAATGTATATTTTATTTCAGTTGAGCTTGAGATATATGTTGTGATTTTGAGTAAGAATGGGTGAAGAAGAGAACGAACATAGTAATAAATGCCATGGATTTCAATATGATCAAAAAAGTAAGAAGAGGAAGGTACAAAATGAGACAACTAAATCAGCATGTCCATGCAATCCGAAAGTTGGACTGAAAGGGTACTTTACTGACATAATAATATATATTCTTCCATCGGGTATAGGTAATTCGCGCTGTAAGCTGTTTCGTGAAAAAATATTACAATATGGGGGTGTCGTAGAAAACTCCTTTTCGTCCCGAGTCACTCATATGATTGTTGATGAAGGAATGGATGTAGCTCGTGTATGTAAATGCATGAAGTGGATATCACCGCCAGTTCACTTAAAAATTGTCAAAACGCTCTGGCTGAGCAATTGCTTGAAAAATGGATACCTTGTTGGCACTAGTGATTATGAATTACTAAAGTCAAACTGTTTTGGAATTAAGATGCAAACACAAAATGAAATGACATTAGCAACGAAGCATGAAGAATCACTGTACCCGAATCCTTCAAATGAAGTCTCTGATGCATTGAAATACAGTACAGTAAAAACAAACCCTTTTGAGTATAATATGGCTCCTGTGAATTACCAAAAATCCCAAAACAGTTCGGATGATGATAATTCAGATGATGATGCAGATTTGACAAATGTAACACCATTTTCAAGTCCAGAAAAAGTACAAGTCATCGCTTCGGCAAGTATACCTTCTGACAAACCCTTTGAGAGTGTACATTTTCCAGTGGCGAAACTACCATACCAGCCTATGACCATGTCAGCCAACATGGTGCCTAAGTGGACCCTACAATTCATTCTGTATATTTGTCAGAAAGCAGGGGAGGGGCTCATTGGAGAATGTCATTGTGGGGTTCACACTTTGTAGTTTCGTCTCTGACAGCAGGGCTGGTCCTAGAGTTCAGGGGGTTATGCATAATAATTAATTTTGGGAATGCCTGGGTCTCCTTGGGGAAACCCACTGTGTTTGGATTTTGGGGCCATTTTCAATTGGCAGCCAGATAAATTGTGCCCACTGCACTTTCTTAAGCACCAGTTCTGTTTGACAATATGTATTCACAGGTATGGCATACAACTTTTTTTGCTATTATGAAATATTACATTAATAAATTGCATGCCATGATTTTTTTTAAAAAGTTCTTTTAAAAATTTAGAAGAATTCTTATATAAAACTAAGTACCAAGAAATGTAAAATTTTGTTGTATGCTATTTTAATTTTAAGAATATCCGTGATATATAAATAGATACTGAAGAGAAGCATATAAATACTCCATAATTATTGCTATTAAATGAAGAGCTCCTAAAAATATGTAATGGAGATAAATGTGATAATAAAAAAAAATTGAAATATAACTTGATATAATGTTCATGGAAATTAATAATATATAATGTTCATGGAAATTAATAATATATAATGTTCTTGATATAATGTTCATGGAAATTAATAATATATAATGTTCTTGATATAATGTTCATGGAAATTAATAATATATAATGTTCTTGATATAATGTTCATGGAAATTAATAATTAAATTTCAAAAGGCAAAAAAACAATCTCCATGGTTTATTTGTAAATTAAATGGTTTATTGATTAAGAATTATTAATATGTATAATTGACCACTCTATATATTTTATTAAGCATGGCCTAAACTAATATATACAATAGTGTGACGTTTTGGATATCTTGCCGATACCCATCATCAGACTGTGCTGTTTGGGAATAGAGATAAAAAGGTGAAGGTTGCTAATTAGATTTACATTAAGCAGTTCTAAATTACAGTCATAATTTTTAACAAAGGATCAGTTATAAGATGTATTAACAATTGGTCATTTCTAATTTTCATTATTAATGGCAATGAGTAGATAAATAATCTTTATCTAATTATTTATCTATTCACTGCCATTATTATTGAAGATTAGAAATGACCAATTGTTAATACATCTTATAACTGATCCTTTGTTAAAAATTATGATTGTAATTTAGAACTGCTCAATGTGAATCTAATTAGCAACCTTCACCTTTTTATCTCTATTCCCAAACAGCATGGTCTGATGATGGGTATTGGCAAAATACCCAAAACGTCACACTATTGTATATATTAGTTTAGGCTATGCTTAATAAAATATATATTAAAAACTCCACGTGGTAAAAGAGTGGTCAGTTATACATATTAATAATTCTTAATGGATAACAACCACGTAACGTCCTTCCCCAACTATATTAGGTTTATTGATTGTTACCCAGAGGTGGTTCAGAGGATTTCCTACACAGTTATGTTTAGTTAACTTAACTAAATAAAATTGTAATTGATGTCAATGTTTTAAATCTGCCCTGGAATTCTGTTCTTGAGATAAGTTTTGTTCAAAGAACAGTTCTCGTAAGTGTAATCTGCCTCTGCATAGCATAGCATAGGAACTATATTTGGAGTCCCCCCACCTTCAAAATTTAATTAAGAAATATAACTTTGTCTAAAAACGAAGAATTGCATAATTTAGCCATAATTTTATATATTTATATTTTTATTTCTTTTTATTTAAACTCCTTTATTGTAAAGTATCTAATTATGCCATTTTACTTTTTAAGATAGAATTTGTATAAGGAAAAAGTGATTAGTGAAGCAAGCAGTGGTGGGGGTGGGAAGGATAGATTATCTCTTCTGAGAATTTAAATATTCTTTTCACAAAACTTTCTATAGATTTTCTCTAACTAAGACATAATTATAGTAATTGTAAAAGTTACTTAACTTTTTATACCTACTAAAATATGCAATTCAAGGTATAGACCTAAATGGATGACAAGTGAACTAATGACACCAGTGACAAAGGAAAAAGACATGGGATGATTATAAATTATCAGAGGACAGAAAAATATAAAATAAGTACAAACTAGTCTGCAGTCAAGTGACAAAGGTTCCCGGGATAGGTTACACAGAATATGAATGGTATAACTATTGATATTTCTGTTCTGGTTACTGAGAAACAGATATTTTGCGTTGATATTCATGCATGAAGAAGCGTTTAGGGATAGACATACCAGAAGTATACCAACTTATAATTGGGAGCTAAATGATTTTGTGATAACTCAGAAGAAAGTGGAAGAGAAATTGTTGAGGCTAAAAGTAAATAAGGCAGCTGCAGCTGATGGAATCCATCCAATTAAAAGAGACAGCAAAAGGGGTAAGTAAACCATTGCCATAATTATGAGAATATCCTTGGTTTTAGGGATAGTCTCCATGGATTGGAGATGGTGCAAATATTTCCCCTATTCATAAAGGAGGATCAAAGGGAGAAGTGAGTAACTTTAAGCTTGATCTCTGTTTCAGGAAAAATAATGGAGTCAGTGATCAAAGAAGTAATGTGGAATCGTCTTGACAGTAATGCAGCAATACACCAATCATAGCACAGATTTGTTAAGGAAGGATCTTATGACCAATCTAATTGTCTACTACTATTTAGTAATAAAGGAACCTGTTATAAAAAATAATTTTGACATCAAATATTTAGATTTCAGCAAACCTTTTTGATACTGTTCCACATGAAAGACTGCTGTACAAATTGGAGCAGTATATGTTAGAGGCAAGTTACTAGTTACTGCTATAGGTGAAGGGATGGTTGAAAGGCACACATTGGTTATTAATGGGCATGGTTCTTTGTGGACTAATGGGGTACCTCAGGGTTCAGTGCTTATCCCTTTCTTTTCATTATTTATTAATGATATCAATGAAAACATATCAAGTTTAATGGCAGGGTGGTTCACAATACAGAAAGTGAAAGTGTAATGCTGCAACATGACCTATAAAAATTAGGTAGATGGGCTGAGAAGTGGCAGCTGAGGTATAACATTGAAAAATGCTGGTACTGCATATGGGAACCATAATCCTGGAATAACATACCAGTTGAGTGGTACCAAATCCAAGGTATGACAAAAGCAAAAATATCTGATGTAATTGTACAGTCTGACATAAAGTTTTCTGAGTAGTGTAGGTAGGCTGCTAAGACAGCTCATCAGGTTCTCTCAGTCAAGGCCAGATTTACATATAAGCTAACAGTTTAGGGCCTCACATTACAAGGGCCTTTGCTCTATCTTAAAAAATTCTTTTTTAATATTGTCACAAGTGAACTGTAAGAGAGAAGGGTCTCATACATATTATAGCTTAGGGCCACAATAAGTTTAAATCTGGCCTGCTCTCTGTGATATACAAGAAATTTCTCAACAGGGACAAGGAGGTGATTGTTCTATTATGGATCTGTTGCAAATGGATGCAGAGGAAAGCAGCAAAATTAATCATGATACAAAAAAGGAATCCTTACCAAGATTTAAGCTCTGTAAATTATAGTATCTAGAAGCTTGGCACCTATGAGGAGACCTTATTAAAGGGTTTAAAACTGAGTGTATTAAGTAAATTAATTGTTATAGCAACCTGATTCTTGCTTGGATAACACACATAAAGGGGACATAAATTGAAAAAGGATGATTGGAAGATAGATGGGTAAAAATTTGCTTTTGTCCAGAGAGTGATTGATTGTTGGGGAAAAACTTCCATTTGGTGTTGTGGATGTGGGTAGTTTGAATAAATTTAATAAATTATTAAAATATTAATATTTGAGGGCCAAATAATTTATTTGGCCCACGAGGTAAAAATATTCAATGAAAATTTTCAATCAAAGTTTTAGTCCAAAACAAATTTTAAAAATTTAGATGACGTTGAAGTTTCCTGAAATGATTTTTTTTAAATCGATTCCCTTGAATTTTGAATTAACAAGGTTTTGCTGCATTACTATTTGGTCTCTCACATGTTATAGATTTAAATCTCCACTATCTTGCCAAGATTAAGTGATCTACCTTCTGATGACTGTAATTAGTTAAGCTCAGATGGAAGGAAATGTTTCTCCATGGGTTATTCTAGGTTCTTTAGCCTATACAACATTCAGATTGACCCATAATCACAAACTTGTAGAAACCAGCTGAATGTATTGTGACCAAAATAGTTAATCCCAAAAACCTCAAAAATAACCACTCAAATTTCTCCTCTGATTCAGTACTCTTGAAACAGCTGTTGGAATTGTGGTAGTACTATGAATTAAAAAAACAGCTACAAGTCTCAAAAGTGAAGTCTTGTGTTTCTTTCAACTTTTATTTTAGTATTGAAGTATTAATTATATTTAGACTTCAAGCTTTTATGCACTTTTATTTTGTATAATTTTGTATACATAACCCAAGTTATGTATAAATTAATTAAAATTAGAATTTAGTTTCTATCTTATTTTGAGGTGTATTCATAGCAAATATCATTCCCTTTAAATGACGTACGTAGTATATTTATTAGACAAAAATGTGTTTTTTTGTAGGAGAATTTTATTTGCAGTACTTCGTCTAAGGATTCTGCAGTCAACCATAACAAATACATAACAGATAAACTTGAGGTTAGTGAATTTATTTAATTACCTCAGTGTTGCATGTATATGTATGAGTAAGATGTTCCTTAAACTGGAAGTAGTAGTGCAGGGCTTTGTAAATCCACCTGAAAAATATCTAGTGCTCTTTAGTCAGCAGTTTGAGATTATCAGCTCTTCCTCTGCCTAACTTCCTAAATATACACAAAGTAATAATTCAGTAGTTTTGGAGGTGCAGAATTACAGGCACTCCCTGACTTACATAAATTCGACTTTATATAATTTTTTTCCAGCTGATGCAAACTGAAAAAAAATATGGAAATGTAAAATGCATCCCATAGAAATAAATAGAGGTATCGTGAAAAATCGTAATAACACATTGTTTTTTTTTTTTTTTTTTTTTGGTAATTCATTCCAAGACCTTGGAAGTTGAAATTTTCACCTATATAACTAAGCTATTTATTTCTCTAAAAGTTCATTTTTATAATGGAAATTGTATTAGTTTCATATAAATTTATGTCAAAGCACAACACAAAAATCACTTTTAACTAAAGGTGCATAAACAAAACACGCGGCCAACACGTTTAAAAATGCTACTATTGAGGAAGGGCTATGTGGTCTGGTCAGAAAATGCACTACACTTTCATCGTTATCATATGTTCTGTCAATAGATCAATTATGAACGTCTTTGTGATAATTTTCTAAAGCGCATTTCTGGAGGTCACAACCATAAAACAATAAAAACAATTTGCACTTTCCAGTTTATTGGGCTTTTCTGTTAGTGCGATCTATTATGAATGGGTAGTAAACTTGATCTTATTGCATTTGCAATAATACCGATAACTGGAATTGTGTGGGTTTTTATGTTATTATGGTGAAATGTACTTCCCTTCACTGAAATCTTCAATCATATAAAAAACAAATAAATTTTCAGAATCTTCTCTTCATTCCTGTTTACTTATTACAATGAAGGAATTTATTTATGCATGGGTAATGCACACACATCATTTCTACTACCAAGGTAGTTTTAATGCATCATTTTAATTATATCTCATTGTGAAGGTATTCACAATGAGTTGTCATGGTATTGCACTACCTTGAATAAGTAATGCTTCACTTATAGAGAAGGCTAATGTTACTTATTCTAGGTGGATACCACTACCACCCAAACAGTGGTAGTATCCACATTATCCACGCATTAGTCTTCTCCAAGGTAGTGCAATACCATGGCAAGTCATTGTGAAGGTATTCACAATATGAGATATAATTAAAACGATGCATTAAAACTACCTAGGTAGTAGAAATGATGTATGCACATTGCCCATGTAAAAATAAAGGCATTTAACCAAGAAATATCTTTTGCTTATTACAATGATGAAGAGAAAGCGACCAATGGAAAGTGCAAGTGGTGGCAGTGCTAGGAAATGAAACAAAACTGATTTAGAAATGAAGATGAAAATTTTTAAGAAATAAGAAGCAGGACAAAGTTTGTCATCTATTGCATTTGAATTAAGTCTTGCATCTTCAACAGTGAATATTATTTTAAAGGACAGTGCACTTATAAAAGAACATGTTAAAGATCAACACATTTAAGGTCAACAGCAGTGATCGCAAAACAGTGTTCAGGTGCTATATTGAAGATGGAAAAGCTATTAATAATACGGATGTAAAATGTGATTCAGAAGCAAGCACCCCTGAGTCTAATGGCCATTCAAGCAAAAGCAAGAAGTATTTATGAAGATATTTAGGATACGTATGGCGAACCCCAAGCCAAGTTCATGGGAAGCAACAGGTGGTTTAATAGGTTCAAGTATAACGCTGATATTCCACAACTTTAAGGTAAAATTTTTTTAATTGTACACTTTTGTAATTTTGTACACTTTGTAATTTTTCCTGTACATGAGATAAATGTAAATAATTCTATTTACATGTTCATCGAATATTTCCTTTTTGCTTCAATCAAATTCAGCGAACACAGTTGCGAGTGCTGCTTAAGTAGAGTTCCGCAAAACGCAACCCTTACGTAAGTTGGGGAGTGGCTATATTAATTTTATAATGAGGTTTAGAATTTGTTTATGCAGAATTAATAGGTTATTTGGCAAAACTTAACAGTACACATAATTGTTATTAGTTTGAGTTTTTGTGTGTTTAACAGTTTTATGAACTTGAAAATGAAATCGGCTTGTTTTGATGTTTATAAGTTTTCCCTCCAACAGAATTAATGAGTTTTGGTATTTTGAAAATAAAAAGTGTAAAAAACAATTTTTAAATTGAAACTTTTCATTGAAAAATAAATAATTATAGTTCATTAAGAAAAGGTGACATATTGATATACTACAACAAAAATATTAAAAAAAAGCAGATTTTAGAGGAAAAAAAAAAAAAAAAAAGATAGACCAAAATAGTGAAAACACCACTGCTGCCAGGTTTATTAAGTACTGTAAAAGCTGTGTTATCTGCCATTTTACATTGTTATGCTCAAATAATTGTTATCCTTCTAAGTGCACATACAGTGCGGCAATTGGAAAACGAGACTGATGCTATGAGACGAGTACTGGTGCCTGCCATTTACTAGAAGTAAACATGAAATGAAAGATTGATTGTTCCTCAAGCACTGCAGTCAAGGTCAGTGGAAATTGACGCCATTTCAGAAAGTAGTGTGAGATTGTATAAAAACATTATGGGAATCCTGTTGTCTCGAAACTTTACTAGACATGTTGTACAGACAACGTATGTGATCGAGACCCGCTAATATTCATAAAATCGGACAGATGCTATACTATTGTGATTTTCTCTTGTAGAGAATCTGAGTCCTCATTTTGAATTTAAACCAATGTTTTGAAATTTAACCAGATCAAAAATAAAAATAGAATACTAAGTATAATAAATAGGATCTTAAGATTATATTTTAAGTCAGGAGATCTCTTACCTGAGATATTTTCCAGGAATAACTGCATCCACGTAAGATGTAATCAGAATAGATGGAAAGTGTTTCAAAGACCTGCTTAAAGGAAGGGAAAAATCTTGCAACAAGACAAAGGAATAAAAATAAGATTTTACCCTAAATCCATGCATGGTGAATAATTAAGAGTATAATGTGAGAAGATTATCCGAAGCTTGATGGGGCTTTTCGTCTAGATTATCTTCAAAGGGGAAGTGAGCATGTGTTGAAGGCTGTATATATAGCACTAGCACGTTCCATTGTCGTATTTCAAAAGCGTGGTGGGGGAGATGAGTAGGCAAATTTGGTCTTGGTAAGAGAAACGACCGTGGAGACAGACTGGTAGAGTTTGCACAAAGATTTGAACTGGTTGTAATGAATACCTTCTTCGAGCTGCCACCGCACAGACTTTATACATGGAAATATCCAAGTGATGGAGAAAATGTGAGGAATCAAATTGATTATGTTTTGATCAACCATCATTTCAAAAATGGCATGAAGTGTTTAAGAACATATCCAGATGCTGACATAGGTTCTAACCATAACCCATTAATTGATGAACTGAAAGTTGGAGGGTAAACAATGGACTGACCTACAAAAATTGGAGAACAAAGATATTGAAAAGCAGATTGAAGACTCGTTAGTGAAGGAACTGAATTATAGCCTCCCAAAAGCCACAAATGAAAAATGGAGGTCAATTAAAGATGCTGTGCTTAAAGTGGCAAATAATCAACTTCATGAAAGGTGAACCTCTAAAAGCAAAACGGAAGTGGATAACGAATGATATACTAGCACTGATGGAAAAGAGAAGGCAGAAAAAAACAACCCAACAGAATACAAAAAAAATAACAACAAAATTAGGAAGAAAATAAATGAAGCAAAAGAAAACTGGATGAGGTCCAAATGTGAAGATATTAAGAAACATCCTTTAATGACCAATTCAACAAACATAAAGTATTGAAAGAGGCATTAGGACTTTACTACAAGACTGGTAGAGGAATACTAAAAAAGAAGAACGAAAAGACTGCAGTTTCAATTGAAAAACTTGAGTGCTGGAAAGAATATATCAGAGAACTGTTTGATGACAATAGAAATTAAAAGTTTGACAGATCAGAAAATATGGAAGGACCGAGTATCATGGAGGAAGAAGTGATCTTAGCTGTTAAGTATGCTAAACCCAAAAAAAGCAAGTGGTCCTGAAGAAATTCCAACAGAACTTATTAAAGATAATAAAAGTGGAGGTTTTGGTCGGTCTGCTCAAAAAGGTTTATGACACTGGAGAAATTCCCAGCGAATGGTTGAGATCGTCATTCATACCCATACCGAAATGTGCAAATGCCAGTAGTTATTCTCAATTTAGAACAATTAGTGTGATGAGCCATGCATTGAAGATACTTCTAAGGATTATACACAACCAAATTTATTAAAGATGTGAGGAAACACTTAGAATTCTCAATTTGGTTTCCAACAAGGACTGGGTACCAAGGAAGCTCTGTTTGCAGTTCGGACTAGTAGAAAGCTGTTGAGATGGGAACCAAGAGGTGTTTATCTGCTTCTTGGATTATGAGAAAGCCTCCGATCGGCTAAGACATGACAAACTGTTCCAAATCTTAGAGAAGATTAAATTGATAGCAGAGACATCAGAATAATGGTAAATTTGTATTGAGGACAATCAGCAAAGGTATTCATAGAAGGAGATAAATCAGAAGAAATAGAAATTAAAAGAGGAGTTCATCAAGGTTGTATTCTACCACCTATATTGTTCAACGTGTATGTTGAAGAAAGTTTTAAAGAAGCTTCAGAGGGATGTACAGAAGGGATAAAGATTAATGCCAATACAATAAATATGATCAGATATGCAGATGATACTATATTGCTGGCCAGCTCTGAGAAGGATTTACAAGCATTAATGGATAGAGTTAGTAGAATAAGTGAAAATTTTGGTCTGAGGTTAAAAATTAAGAAAACAAAACTTATGGTGATCAGTTAGAAAGAAGTGTGAACAAAAAATACAATCAATAATGAAGAAATTGAGAGGGTTAAAAGTTATAACCCTCTCAATTTCGCTAAGTTGGATGTATGCTGAGCGAGGACTAGGACCATTCTATTGAAGTACACTCAAGAATTGAACAACCATATGCAGCATTCCTTAAAATGAAGAATCTTTTATGCCACAGTGATCTTACACTTCCTTTAAGAACAAGAATATTGAGATGGTTTGTCTTTTCTGTCCTCCTTTATGGAGCTGAGGCCTGGACACTGACAAAGAAGGCCCAGAGTAAGTTAAATGCTTTTGAGATGTGGTGTTTCAGATTAATGTTAAGTGTCATGGACAGATAAGATAAAGAATGATGAGATCATCAGACAGATGAAGAAAAAAACAGAAATAACTAACACCATTAAGGAGAGGAAACTAAAATATTTAGGATGTGTGATGAGGAATGACAAATATAAGATGTTGCGAAGATGACAGCCAACCTCTGCAAAGAGATGGCACACTGAAGAAAAGGAAGATTGAAAAAATTTCAAAAATAACACTACTCTTTGTTGCATTTTTCTCTATTTATTTGGGCTTTCATTTATGTTAGAAATGACTGCATTATCCACAAATTGATATAAAGTTGCTAATATTGTTTTTATTCAAATAACATCACCAAGAATGCAAATTCCTGTAAAACTAAACTTGATATTGTTACCAGTTTTGGAGCTATTGGCTCCATCTGATGATGGAGCCAAATAGCTCAAATTTGTAACTAGCTCCAGTTAGCCTCAATTAGCAACCTTGTGTTGAATTGTAAATAAATGTATTTAAAGCTAAAAAGTAGCCAAGTGGTAGTGCATAAGAAAAACTTCGAATTGAAAATGTAATTTTCATTATACGTATACCATAACCTCTTGTTACTAGGCCGCATTGGCCCAATACAGCATTTTAGTAAAGAAGTGACAGTGGGCCAAGCATTTTAGTAAAGAAGAAATAGTTTGAGAAAATAGCACTTTTCTATGTTATATTTTTCTATATTTGTTATTTTCTTCAAGTATCATCTCTGTGATGCTAAGCATCACAGGGATGTATACTTGATCTTTCACAAATCCCTAGAGAGTAAAATCTAAGTGTCAGATCTGGGGACAGTGGGACCATGGAATTCATTTACCATGTATACATTTCTCTATAGCGATGTAGCAACGTGCTTGCTTGTTGAAAAATTGCAGCAATCCTTGTAATTTTGTTCTTATAACTGTGGATCATGTAATGCTGTAGCATGTCCAGGTACACTCACCGGACACTGTGCTTACCGTGAACAAAAAAAAAGTCCATAATGGGCATATCACGAAAGACTGTAACCTTTGCTGTTTACATTGCCTCCCTTCGAATTCTGACATTTTGTTTGTTCACGTTACCACTCAAGTGGAATAGTCTCATCACTGAACACAGCTTTTTCCAGGAAGTTATTCACCTCCTTTGTGCAAACTGACATGTTGCTAAGGAAGTTCAGTAGCTGCAACATGCTTTATATACATTCATGTTGTTTACTTAAAATCCCTCAATAGTCATATATAATTGATTACTGGTGTGATGTCTTGTCAATTTCTTTGGACTAACAGTGAGTTTCACTTGAATTTACCCTACAGTAGCCTCTGATGTTTTTGGTCTGCTGCTTCCATGACCAGAATGATTTCCCCGACATACTGTTTCATTAATTTCTTATATCACTTGTGCAATCCTCCTGCTGGATCGTTCAGTGTTGAATTGTGTTTTGAATTTTTGGACACAATAGTCGACTTTGTGTCATGAAGCCAAATTGTAGAGTGAGTTTTCTGGGGCCACGTGACATGCACTGTTGTAGTCTGCACTGCACTGCTATCAGGCAACAAATGCAAGAGACCCTTGGCCTGTGTGATACTTGAAGTGGCTCTTCATACTGTTTAGTGATTTCATGCCATTAAGCTGCTAACAAAGTTAATTAGTTAGATATTGTAATAATATTTGATTAAAGTTGTCAACGTAGGTTTTGTTCGGCCCTGTTTTTTGTTTTTTTTTTATACGCAAAGGGAGTTTTACTATTATTTATGAAAGGAATTAATGAAATTTGATGTACATTTTTTATTTATTTTTTCAGATGCTAGCTGAAACTTACAAGAATACTCAAGACCACTGGCGAGCTTATGGTTATACGAAAGCAATTATTGCTCTCAAGAATTATCCAAAAGAAGTGACAAACTGGGAGGTAGAGTTTTTCTTAATGTAATATTTATTAACTGTATTAGAGGGAATTTATATAGACAGGTCAAGGTCATTCATTAGCTATTTTACAACACATTCACACTATAATTCCACCCCTTCTCATCAACAAATTGTTGGTTTAAGAAATGCACTGCTTACATAAGCATTCAGTACCACAAGTTACTGTGAGTGAAAGGTATATGGAATGAGAGAGAAGAGGAAAGCTAATGAATAACCTTCAACCACCTATAGAATTTCTCTCCACAATAGTGAGATTCTTTCATAAAGTATCATATAATTTATTTTCAACCACCTATAGAATTTCTCTCCGCTATAGTGAGATTCTTTCATAAAGTATCATATAATTTATTTTCCTTGTTAGGCAGTTTTCATTGAGAACACTTATACAGTTAGCATTGTTGTATACTGTATATTTTCTGTGATACTGATTATTTCAGTGATGACCCCCCATTATAAAAAAAAAACATGACAGTGCTATGCATGACAGGTGACTAACTTTCTTTTTATTTCTGGATTTTTTTTTAAATTCCACTTATTGATATTTATATCAGTATTTAACCTTTTTTACTAATGAATGGCAATATTTTTTAAATGCAATTTTATATTTTTTAATGATAAATTAAATTTGAATATTTAAAAATGTTTTATTTTACACTATTTTCAAAAAAAAAACATGCTGAAAATAAAAACTGTGTGTGTGTGTAAATGAAAATAGTTTGTGATAATAGTTACTGTGGGTTAGTGGATGTATATTAAGTGAAAGCAGGATATGGACCAGCACCTTAAAGTGCTAAGCTGCTAACATAGAGTGTTAGTTAAAATATAATAATATATAAAAAAATTTTTATGCCATATTGTTAAGCTGAAGTGTGCGTTGTGCAAGATGCCAACCTAGAAGGACTAAGGAAAGGAAAGTGGAAGTATAAATACAGACCTGTTAGTTTAACTTCTGTTCCAGGGAAAATAATGGAGTTACTGGTTAAAGAAGCAATACAGGATCATCTAAAAAAGACTGCAGTTATAGTTTAGTTCAGACACAGCATGGGTTTGTTAAGGGAAAGTCTTGTCTGACAAATTTTATTGGATGCTGTGACGTGGTCACAAAGGAACTGGATGCAAAAAGTAATTTTGATATTATATGCTTGGATTTCAGGAAAGCTTCTGATAGTGTTGTATATAAAAGACTGCTATACAAATTGGAGCAGTGTGGCATTAAGGGAAAGTTACTGCTATGGATAAAGGGATGGTTGAGTGGAAGAAGAATGGGAATGGTTAATAATGGACACTGCTCTTCGTGGACTAATGTTATTAGGAGAATCTCCCAGGGTTCAGCTGAGCCTATTGTTGTTTTCTATATTTATTAATGATATTGATGAAGGTATAGCAGGCTTAATGTCTAAGTTTGCAGATGATGGCAAGGTAGTTAATGACAATAATCAGGATAAGCTACTGCGACAAGATATAGAAAAATTAGGCAGATGGGCTGAGATATAGCAGCTGAAGTTTTAACATTGACATATGCAAGGTACTGCATATGCGTAACAGTAATCCCAGATTAGTATTTTTTCTTTTTAGCATTTTCTTTTAGCATTAGCAAAGGCACATGATGCAAGAAAGCAAGCTTATATAGCATCAGCCAAAAAAAAAAAAAAAAAAAACCTTATTTCACCCATCCACTCACTTCAAATGTCTGTCTAGTTCTGCCTTGAATCTATTTAAGCTATCAACTTCTACAACAACAGATGGAAGTTTATTCCAGCAATCAACCACCTGCTGGCTAAAGGCAAACTTTCGTACATCTATCCTACAACTATTAACATACAAACTGTGTGCTACTATGCTCAGGGTAGTGGAAAATGAAAAAAGACCTAGGAATAATTGGGCAGTCAATGTGAAGTTCTCTGAGCAGTGCATATAGGCTGCCATGACAGCTCATGGGTTTTTGTCAATGAGATACAGGAATTTTGCTAGCAGGGATAAGGATGTGATTATCCCATTTGTACAAGGTAATGTTTAGGCCACATCTTGTACTGCACACAGGTCTTGAAGCCTCATTTTAGGAAGGATGTAAATCTGCTGAAACGGGTGCAGAGAGCAGAGAAGTGCAAAGATTGATTGAGGGACAAAAGGGTCGGCTTACCTAGAAGGCTTCAGTTCTTCAAATTTCAGCATCTGGAGACTAAACGCATGTGAGGAGATGTGATTGAGGTGTTTAAAGCTTTGAATGGATTGAGGAAGTTCGGAACTTATGGCTTTCTTCCTCTTGCTCAGATTACACATGGGGGGGGGAGCATAAATTTAAATTGAGGAAGGATGGTTGCAGTATAGATATATCGAAGTTTGCCTTCACCCAGCTGGCAGTGGTTGTTTGTTGGCACAAACTTCCCTCTGTTGTTGTAAAGGTGGTTAATTTTAATAAATTCAGGGAAGAACTAGACAATTTATTGGAGGAGATGGACAGGTGATATGGGAAGGGTGTTTTTTTTTCTTTTCTTTTTTTTTACTCTCTTTTCTTTTTTGGTTGATGCTTTATAAGCTTGCTTTCTTGCATCATTTGCCAGCACTGAAACTAATACTAATCTTATTCATTACAGCTTTCTTAAGATAACTGTCGAGGGGCAGACATTTTGGAATATTGTCAATAAAATGAGTGAATTTGAACTGCTGGTTAAGACAACTAATGCTAGCATAATTGGGCTAATTTAAATGTGGTGTCACCCAGAAATAAGAGATGATGAAGTTCACTGTAATAAGCATAATATATTTGTGAAGGGCTGGCATGATAGAAGTGGTTTGGGGAAAGGGAACATTCTTTTATCAAAAGCAGCCTGAGTGTGACAAAAACTTCCCAGATTAAGAACTTATGTATGCCAGCACTGAATCTGCATGGTGTGAAGTAGTTGGATGCAAAGGCAAAATGAGAGTGGGGGAGTATGATGCATATCAGAAGTTTGTGAAGAGTATGACAATAGCCTCTAGCATACTGACTTGGAGAAGTGGTAGGCAACTCACCATGGTGGAGGGACAAAATGTTTTAAATAAACTAGGAAATTATTATTTGTATCAACATGTTAGAGAAAATACTAAGGGTAAAACTATTCTGGACCTGATTATTACCCACAAAGGAAATGACTTGGTAGGATCTGACATTACAGAAACCATTAGCAGAAAGTAATAATTGTGCACTTATCAGTTGGAAGGTGAAGAAAGAGTTTAAAGGTAAAGGATAGTTGTTAAAGGTAAAAACACAGATTTTAATTTCAGGAAAGGGGGACCTTTCCTGAATATGGGATGCTGGCACTCCTCAGAGTGTGGGATTTAAAAGTCATTGCAAACCTGAAATGGGTAGGCTATACTGCTGGCACCAATCTATGTGCGAGATTGCTGGCACTGACCACAGTGCGGGATCTACAAGCACTATGCCATTGGCAATTACACAGGGGTGCCTGTCCCCTGTGACTTTTAAACCTACACCCTCTCCTATACTTCGCCTAAACCAGGGCGGATTTATTCTACCCTGTCAACCCACCCAAATTCATTCCCCCTTCAATCCTCTTTTTTTTTTCTTTTTTTTTAATCTATTACTTTATTTATTTTTATTTTTTATTATTTATTTATTTTTATTTTTTATTATTTATTTATTTTTATTTTTTATTATTTATTTATTTTTATTTTTATATATATATATATATATATTTTTTTTTTTTTTTTTTTTTTATTTGGTCTCCTTCAGGAAGCTCAGGAAACCCTGGCGGAGGCGGACCAGAGTATAATGGGCAGCCTGGCTCACCTCCCAGTGGTGGTGCTGGCAGGCAACGTGGGGTTCCCTTAGGGGGGGGCCTGTGGCTAAGCAGCCAGAGACAGAACAACAGAACATAGCACTACTCTGTCACAAACCAGACACCACACTTTTTCTGGCTTTTACAGAGATTCTGTAATTTTCACAAAGTACCATGGTGCAGATGTGGGAAACCATCGGTGGCGCTTTCCACAAAACACTATGCCACTATATCCATAGATGGGTAACATAAGCCAGCAGAATATCACCAGTGGATCAACATTGACGAAATCCATACTTGCAACCGTTGATCAGACAGAAGGCTTGTAAATAGTTTTAGAGTTGGTGGTTAATTGATTCTTCCATTACTTTAGAAAGAGTAGAAGTAAGTGCAATGGGACAATAATTGGATGGGAGGGATTTGCCACCCTTTTTAGAAACTGGCTGGATATGAGCAAATTTCCAAGCAGAAGGGAAAACACCTTTGGAATACACCTTTGAGAAAACACCTTTGGAAATGGTCTTATGAAAAAAAGGGGACACAGAACAAGAGTTAAGTTCAGGAGCACAAGTTTTGAGAACAAGTGGAGAAATACCATCAGGACTTGGAGCTTTCTATAAGATCTAATACCACAGAAATTAGGTTGGCAAAGGCTGAATATCAGAAATCACTGGCTAAGAGGAGCAAAAGATAAGGAGTTTTTCATATATGTGAATACAGAGAAGAAAAGAATGAATCAAATCAGACTTTTGTGTACTGGGTGCAGAAAAGTCTTAAGTAACCAAGCTTATTATTGCAGCTGAATCAATCAGATACTTTGTATCAACATTTGTGGTGAGAAGAAACTGTGCTTGAAGTTGAGAAGCAAGAAATTGGCTATGTTGAAATTTCAGATTATTTATTAGAAAAATTTTGAGCTTAAAAAAAGGCTCCTGAATATGATGGCATGTATCAAGATGGCCTCCGTAGCCGAGTGATCAGGAGTGGAAGTGCAATAGCACAAGCTCTTTGAGTAGAACGGGGTTCAAGCCCCTGACTGCTGAATACGGTCGATCTGCCAACCCGCATTGGACCAGCGTGGCAGATTATGGCCCATTTTCCCTCAGCATGAATTGTTGAGGAGGCTTCCATCCTGCAGTGGGTTGATAATGGCTGCACTTTACCTTTACCTTATCAAGTAATTTTGAGAGAGGGGCTGCTAGAGTGCATTGAGCCATTAAGGCATCAGAAAGATTGCTTTGGAGTGGAGAAGTGCCATTGTATCACCAATAGACAGTTCTAAGAGTGAATTGAATAACTACAGACTAGTCAGTCTGACTTCAGTAGTAGGGAAAATCGTGGAGGTGGTGATAAAGAGTGCAACACGGAACATTTAGTTACAAAAGAATTCTGAAGGCTAAGCACATCATGGTTTTAAGAGAAAATCATATTTAACCAACCAGATTAGCTATTTTGATGCAGTTACTCATCAACTGTGGAAAAAATAATTTTTATATTGTTTATTTCAATTTTAGTAAAGTATTTTATTTAGTTCCTCATGAGAGGATACTGTATAGCTGGAAGATGTTGGGAATGTCGTTAAGATTCTGAAATGGGTCTTATGGTGGCTGCATGCCAAGAGGTAGTGGGCTGTGATTAATTTCCAGATTGGTATAATATTAAAAGTGGGGGTCTCCCCAAGGATCAGTTCTGGGACCAACCACACTTGTTTCTGATTTTCAAAGACCAACAGAAGAGGTATGGTATTAAAATTTGAAGATTGATGGGAAGATTGGGAGAGTGGTTATTGATCATTGCCATGCAGCATCCTTCAGGATGACTTGGATAGGCTTCAAGGATAGTCAGAAAAAGTGACAGTTATGCTTTAATGCAGTAAAATGCAAGGTTAGAGGTTCTCCCATTTGGAGAATAACAACCACAAATGTAACTTATACATTTGCTAGGATTGAATTAATCACAGTAGAGGAAGAAAGGAATTTGGGAGTTATGATACAGATAGCTTTTTATTGTTTATTTGAATCTCTCAAAAACACCATAGACAGGCAGCGAGGAATGCTTATGGTGCCCTGTCAATGATTTATTGAACATTTTCTTGTAGAGATAGGGTGTGTAAGCAAATGTAAGACCACGCTTGGAATTCTGTGGCTAAGTATGGAGACTGCACCTACAGAAAGACATCAAGCTTATTAAAAGGGCACCTCCGTAGCCAGGTGGGCAGGAGCAGCAGCAGCGTGTAGCACACGCTTCTTGATTAGACCGGGGTTTGAGCCCATGACCACCAAATACGGAGGATGCGGAAAGGTCAGGGAATGACCACTGCATATTCCCGGAGCAATATGGCCTTAGTTGCTAATGCTCCTAAAAACCAAATAACAACAACAGCTTCTTAAAAGAGTCAAAAGATGAGCAAAAAGCCTGGTGAGATTTGCCAAAGGGCAACCTTATGAGAAAATATTTTGCATATGTGGGCTAACAAGCTTGGCAAAGAAGCACCTTAGAGGAGATAGTAAAATGAATAAAGGTGAAATGTTCACTGTTATAAATAATTCAGAACTAGGAGCATAAATTAAAATTATAGGGGACAGAGATTTAGACTAAATTGTAGGAAATTTCCTTTTAGCATGTGAATTGTTATGATTTACCTCTGTGGGTAGTCGAGGCTAATGCTTGGGTAAATTCAGAGGCTAGCTGGATAGTTACATATGTGAGTGGAGAAGCTGGGGTAGTTTATTTTCTTTTTTATTTTTAATATTTAATTTTTTCTTGTTATATTTTTTTATTTTTTCTTGTTATATCTTATTGTTTATTTTTTTATTATTTCTTCTTATTGTTATTTTTTATATTTTTGAGTGGCACAACAAAAGCCTATGGGTTGAACTATATAACTAATGCTAATCACAATGGTTTCAAGCAAAGTCAAAGCAAAGGAGGGCTGGATCAAAATGACACCAATATAACCATCAATATTAATACCATCATGGCCAAGAGAGGGAAAGAAAGAGAGAATAAACAAATTTTCTAATTAACTATATTCTGTTCATTAAGGTAGTTAAAAAAAAAAAAAAAAAAAAATCCTATGTTCAGTGCAATAGTAATGCTAAATTTCCCACATTAGAATTTCATTTTAAGTAGATATAGAATTAGATATAGCTTAGCTTAATTTTTAGCACTCTCCTCATAGTAATCTGCTTAGCTTGTTGAAAGATTCACCACGTACATAGTAGTTATGAAATTTTTACTATGTACGTGGTGAATCTTTCAACAAGCTAAGCAGATTACTATCAGGTGAGTGCTGAAAATTAAGCTAAGCTATATCTACGATCTAGTCATTACATCATAGCACATAAGGACTCCTTAATATATCATCAGTAGATATAGAATGTAATTAAATATAGGTTCAGCTGTAATAATTTTAATTTTCCCTAATAGAAATTTATTCTGTGTAGATATAAAATCTGTATTCCTGTTACTTAAATTGCTTTTTTTTCCTCCCCTCCCTTTTTAATTCATTGAAGGAAGCTAAATCAATTCCAGGGATTGGAGATAGGTTAGCAGATAAAATTGCAGAAATAGTTCAGAGTGGTCACCTGAGAAAAATTGAAGAAGTATGTTCAGGAAGCCGAATAAATGCTATTAATCTTTTTGCAAATATCTGGGGAGCTGGACCTGTAACAGCCAGTATTTGGGTACAACAGGTAATGTGTTTGAGAACATTGTCTCTTTTAAGAATATTCCCGCACTAAGAATTAATATTTGGGTGATAATGAAGTTGCAGTATGATATGCAGAGTGCCTATGGTGCACTTTGCACACAATTGACAGTAAAGATGTACCAAAAAAATTAATATTTAGATTGCATAAAATGCTTATTTGAAATAATATGACAACATTTCCATGAATTTCACAATTATAAAATAGTTAATGTTGAAAAGTAGGAAGGCTTCACTCTTGTTTTGTAGCTAGCTTGGTTTAATTTGCCTAGTGATGTAATGGTCTTAACCCAGCAGTATTATTCCCCTTTGTGAAACAAGAGGTATTCCCACCCTGATAGGCCACAGATTTTAACTTTAACAATTAAAAAAATATATTCAGTTTTTTTGGATTGTGTGTGTGTGTGTGTGTGTGTGTGTGTGTGTGTGTGTGTGTGTGTGTGTGTGTGTGTGTGTGTGTGTAGTAGTAGTAGTAGTAGTAGAAGTAATGGCAAATGATGCCAGAAAGCAAGTTTATATAGCATCAGCCAAGTTTAAATAGTATCTCCGGATATCTAGGAGATATCCGGATCAGCCCATAGCTGATCCAGATATCTCCTAGATATCTGGATCAGCTATGTGTTTTAACAATTTAACAACAACTTAGCAACCCCATCTCTTTCATCATGCAGTATAATTGAAGTCTTTTGAGGATATGATGGGCATCATGGCAAAAACCAATCTTCTTACATTTCAAGGATACAGGTCCAACAGTTTTGCAGACCGGCCATTGGATCAAATTTATTAATTTCTTTATTTATTACTAATTATTAGAAAATAAAAGCAGTTACAGTACTTCCTTTATAAGGATATAGCTATTCACATCACTGAATAGATTCCCCAACAATAAGCAGCTGATTGTTTGGAAATACAGTTGGCAATGCACTCACAAGATAGAGATGAGGTAATTCCTAATGATTCTCTGTGTTCACTTTATTTATAAGCATATAAAAATGTAAAATTTAAAGATGACATATTTTGTATAATCACACAGTACTGAATATTTCTTATAATTCCTTCAATTTCATTATATTGATATTTGATTGTACTGTACTTGGTTTTAGTAGTCTTTTAAAAGCAGACAACTGTTTACATGTTGCTGGACCCATTTTGAACGACATTGAATTTTGACTTATCTGGGGGGGTGACATATAAAGACCTATGTTGTTAGTCGGAAATTGTAAAGACTTCAAAAGTGTAGTCTGTCAGGGGCAAAAGTTGACATAGAGCAGATAATCATCTCTTAAGGGCACAAAGGGTGACAGTTTAGCACTAATGATATTAAGAGTAGGAGGTCAGAATACTTACATTAACAAGTACAAGGTAACGTTGAGAAAAAGTTGGGAGTTAAGATTAAATTCGAAAGTTTCTGGATTCTGCCCACACACAATCGAGGTAGTTCAGGTTGAGGGCCTTGTCAATCAATTCAGCTCTGGAGTTACTTTGCAGGGATCATGGGGTTGAATTTTTTGTAGCATAGTCTGTGCTTGTTAACAAGAAAGACTGTTATTACAGGAATGGAATACCCTTAAATGGAAGAGGTGCAAGAATATTTGTGATGATGTGAAAGTGTTAGGTTGAAAAAACTGTGAACTTCTGAATAGATTAATGAACTTCTAATAGATTAACTACAGATGCAGGCAGCAATGGAAGTGATTCTTGCACCGCTTCTATTAGAACATGCAGCAACCTGAAAAAGCATGGTGTTGGGGATTTTAACCCTTCTGTGGGTCCTCATGGAACAAGTAAATACATGAACTGTGTTAGAGTAACTAAAAGTAAAAACAGGTGCATGTATACTTGCATACACAATAATGCTAGGAGCATAGAAAATAAATTTTATGAATTTGTAGTACCAATTAAGTCATCAAATGCAGACTTTGTAGAGGTATTAGAGACGTGATGTTACACAAACTTAAGGAATGCAAAATTTGAATATGGGAAGTACAATGTATGCTGTAGTTAATCTGTTGAGATTGGTGCTTGATTATTTTTGGTGCTTGATTATTGGTGCTTGATTATTGGTACTTTTCTTATTCCAATCCTTAGATTGGAATAAGAAAAGAATTGTCAGTTCACATTAATTAAATTTAAAAAAAAATTAAAATAATTAGCAGATACCACAAATTTATGAACTACTGAACTTAAGAATTTTAACTTAGAATAAACCTAAAAGAATGTAACTTACTAGAATTAGTTTTATGAAAAATAAGAATTAAATTTACAACATATTAAAAAAATTAAGCAAAATCAGAAGTTAGTTTATTGAATTCTGTATTCAGACTACTAATCCTTTAGACCACTAATCCTTTAATCTATCTCTATAGAGCAAGGAGAGAAATATCTGCTCTTTGTGGCTGCCAACTGCTGTAATGGTGTTGTGCTGTGTAGTAGCACTGTGTGCAGTTTGAAAATAAAATATTTTCATATTTTTGGCATACTTAACAAAGTGGCTATGAGGAAAAATGTTAACGTGCAATTTTATAAACCTCTAAAAATAGATAGGCATGATAGAGTGCATTCATAACTATAGTGTGTGTGTGTAAAAGCATAACTATCATGATACTTATCCATAATTTGGCTTTGTATGAATATTTTTTTGTTAATTTTGTTCTTGACGGGTCAACAGTACCATAGGTATTATAAAAAATAAAATGTCATATTCATATATGCAATAGCTAATTGTTACTTTTTTTATCATAAGATCAGCCCTTTTTTTTTACAATTCCCCTTTTACTTTCTCATGAAATACCCTTTTAGAAGATGCACTCCAAAATAACAAATTGTGCAGAAAAACTTTGGCTAATTTTAAATTTCAATTAGAGCTTGTAATTTTCCACTAATTATTGTATATATGTTATTATAAATATTATCATAATATTTCACAAAAACCTTGCGAGGTGCATTATGGCCACAGAAGCCTATGTGCCAACAACTACCAAAAAAAAAAAAAAAAAAAAAGTAGCCATGCAATTTTCACTTCCAGCTTAGTGTTATAAATTAAAGGCATAAATTTATTTTTTAAATATATTTTTATTTTATATTTCATGATCACCATACATTTATCAATAATTGTTCCATTATAACACAGAATTACTACATGCATGTATTTCAAAATTACTATATATTTCTATGTTTAATTTCTCTCTTGGAGATGCTTTGGTCTCTCCAATGACAGAGGCTAACTTTCAACTGTGAGGCTTATGCTCACATTAGTAGCTGCACCATTGTCCATAAGTTGACCTAAATTGCTAATGTAATTTTATACAAATAATATTTCCAAAAGAAGGTAAATGCTATTTGTCTAAAACTCTGGACCTCATCTTGACAACTATTTTGGGACTTACCTATAAACTTTTTATTATGAGAAGAAAAATTAAATTTATTTCAAAGGCTCTAAAATTGAAATCGTTTGGTGTTGACTCAGAGGTAAAGAATATATATTCATATATTCTTTGTTTTGTTGAAATCTAAGTATATTATGTCAAAATTATTTTTGAATTCAGTTTGTATTAGTTCTACAGTGCAAGAAAAGGCTAAAAGCCTTTAAACTTTTTTTATATATAAATGTGCTTGTTGGTAATATATTTTTATACCTTAATTTTGGGTTTTATTTACCTTTGTTCGCCTTATTAATGATAAGTCACATGGACATTGGTTCCTTAGTACAGTTAATTCTCTAGAAATGTGTTGTTCTAGTAAAACTAGTTATCTAAACAAATTTTTTGTGATATCCTTTGAAAAAGATTGTAGATATACCATAATAACCTGTTATGCAAGTGGAAAAAGGCCATTAAACAGTGATAATGTTCTTATTGATTTAGATGGAATTAATAGATGAAGAGTGTCAAATTGGCACAGAGTGGCTAAAAGAAGATGACAGAAGAAGAAACAACATCTGCATTTCAAGAAAAATATATGTATGTGAAATAGGAAGTGAAGAAGTTAAATTACATGAAGGCAGAAGCTTCCTTGATTCCCTTACTAAATTTGCTAATTCTGATGAATTTAAAAAATAATTTTACATTCTGAGAGAAGTGTTATGAAATGCCTATACATTATTACCATTATTCAAGAGAAAATTTCTGATTTCTTCAAAAGCCTAAATTTCCGGAAGGACTATTCGCACCCAATTAAATTTATAGCTCATTATTTAACACATTAATTAAAATTCATTGTTTAAAAAATCGTATCATTCATGTTCTATTTTATTTGAACCTTCTGTATACAATTTTTCTTTTTTATGAATGTAAACATTTCCATGTTGATTCATATTTTCTTATTTAATTTTTGTCACATTTATTCCTAATATCAATTAAATTAAGATATGTTGCCATATTGTGAATAAGTTTATTTTTATGAACTATGAAACTATGACTTGAAGATGTACACACATAATTAGAATTTCTCTTGTTGTTTGTATATATTTTAATCTATATTTCAGATCACTCCTTCCCAATAGTTCGAATTATTTTACAAAATGGTGGTGACAATATTGAATTCCATCAATATCCATTTTCAAATATAAATTATATTTGAAAATGGATATTTTATCAAATTATTAATAAAATTTAGTTAACATTGATAATAACAAACAGCTATTGTTAGAAATTAGGTCATATTTTTTATAGCTTTTGTTTGCATTGCAGGGTTTTTGCACCTTAGATGACCTTCGCAATAATGCAAAACTGACTAAACAGCAACAAATTGGACTAAATTACTATGATGAGTTTTTAGAAAAAATGCCAAGGGAAGAGGCCACCAAAATTATTAGAACTGTAAGTACATTTTTGTAAGTAATTGATCAGATATTACAAGTATAACATAAATTAATTGTATACAAAAAATAAAAAAATAAATAAAAACAGAAAATATTGTAACATCTGCAGCACTGCTATTTCCACAGATTTTTATGTGTCTATATGTAAGCTGTCAATCCACCACTAACATGGATTAAATAACACCTTCCGGAACAACATGAAAAGTTATAATTATGTGGAAATGTTCCCAGACATGTATAAAACCAACATTATTTACGAATATAGCATAAAAAAAAAAAAAAACAGCCACTTCCAATAAACAGATTCATGGGTGGTACTTTTTTAATGCTCCTCATACAAAAAAAAATCAAAATTTTATCCAACATAAATGGAATAAATAAAATCATGCTCGAGTTAAATCAAAGGTAGATAAAATAACACTTTTTTTGATACTTTTACACCTACAGTTAGAAGAGGATTAACTAATTAAAAGTTTTTAGTAAAGTAATTATTTTACTATTGCTGTATAAATAATATACAGCAGCAGTAAAAGGTAAATAATAAAACAATAAAAAAGATATACACTTCTAGAATTAATAAAAATTAGTTTATTCAACTCTTTTTTAATCTAGTTTATATAAATTAAGATTACAGGTATGGTACAGTCGACTTATCCTCAGCTTGAAATAGTTGCTTGTGGATCCTATAGACGAGGAAGACCTACTTGTGGGGATGTTGATCTATTAATGACTCATCCTGATGGAAAATCACACATTGGTATTCTACCAAAGGTTGTTACTCTGCTTCACAAAAGTGGTGAGTGAATTGTCGAGACCTAATAGATAATATTTTATGTTTTTAAATTTATAATTTAAAACTTATTTTTCCATTGCAATTCTTTATCTTTTTTGTTTAATGTATTTTCTTATATGTAAATTTGCAGTGAACCTGCTGTAACTAACAGTATAAGCAGTATTGTTTTACCCTGATTTTTTACAGATGTAGAAACATCTGTAAAAAACAAAACATAAAATCAGGGTAAAACACTTTTTTCTACAGATATAGAAAGCAAAATATAAAATCAGGGTAAAAGAATACTACTAATACTGCTTATACGATAAGGTAAAACAATACTGCTTATACGATAAGGTAAAACACTGTGCATATACACTGTGCATTGCTGTTTCTTACAGTGACTGGGCTGGATAGCCTCATAAAATTCTGCCACCCTTATGCCATGAAATTCCTGTTTTTTTTTTTTTTTTTCCACTACTCAAAAGGGTAATGAATAATGTGCTATGAAATAGTTGGTTCTTCCTAATAGGGGTGATATGTTATTCATACATCAGGGGCAAGTGATGTGGAAGTTTTTTTTTTTTTTTGACTGATGCTTAATCAATGGCAATTTCAGTTTATCCTTACCTGCTTATAATGGAATTTGGTCAAATTTGTTGATGTTTGCCATATTAGATTATAAATTAATATACCCTTTCCTTAAAAAAAATTACATCTTTTTTCAAATTGTAATACTTATGTTGTACAAGTTTGGTCTTCAGAATGGCTTTCACACTGATCATTTACCTTTGAAATTTTTTGTCCATATAATTACATTTTCACATTTTTTTATATAAATGTAAAGTATGCTGAAACAGTTTATTCTCCTAAATATATAAATACCAGATTGCTCATAGAATTATTTTTAACATATTCTTGTGATATACTGCATTCCCTAAAGTTGACTACCTCGTCTCATTGATTAAAATTTCTGTTTACACCATAACAGCGTCATTTACATTCTATTCTGTATAATTCTAAATGCAGAGCTAGTTTTAATTTATTGATGATCATCTTTAATTCAATTAATTTGAATCACAGAAAATGGAGTCCATGTTTAAAAGAAGTAATACATTACATCGAAAGGATGTGGTAATAGAACTACCTATCTATTATTGAGTGAGGACACCATGGACTTGCAGATCAGCTTGTACATGTGACATTGCTGTTACAAGGTGCTTGAACACACCTAGAAATATAAATCACCATACTCTCTGTATAGCATCCCACATTAGAGGGTAGCAAACCTATACATTACATTTGATAGCCTGTCTCTCTCATCCCACTGATGTTGGATGGGTTCAAGTTAGGAAGAGGGGATCCACTGGAAGAGGGTAATGTCTCAGGGTAAAGTGTTCACCAAATCATTCCTGCATGCAGTTGGCCTGGTTGCATTGCATTATATGAAAGATGGCATTGCTGTTTGGAAACAGCAGGAATATCAATGGGTATATATGACTGTACACATACTCACACTCTGTTGACTGAATTCACCTGGCCAGGCTTTATTCCTATGGTGCAAGCCATGTGCTCCCATTATGATCCTCTTTCAGTGTACAAGGTTTTCTGGGTAAGAATGGAGCTATGAGACAATCACAGCATGGAATTTTTAAGGGACGATCATACCTGACTAATTTGGTTAGTGAGTGTTGTAACAAATGAACTGGATACAAAGAATAATTTAAATTTTGACATTGTTTACTTAGATTTAAGTAAAGTCTTTGATACAGTTCCTCATGAACAATTGTACTGTAAATTATTGTGATGTGGTATGAAGCGGAAAGTTACTACTGTGAATAAAGGGGATGGTTAAGTGGTAGAAAAGAGTAGTTATTAATGTCCACTGCTCTTGGTTTAATTTTATGAGATCTAGATAAACTAATCACATTTTCTGGAAAAGAGCATTTGAAGTGTAAAAGTGATAAATGCATGGTACTGCATTTGGGTAGCATTAATTGCAGAATAACATGCCACCTGGGTAGTACTCAAGGTAATTGATAACAAGAAACATCTGGAGTAATTGTATGAATCTCATACAAAGTTTTTTGAGCAATGCAGGCAAGCCGATGGACAGCTTAGTGGTACCTGAGGTGGTAATCAGAAAGTTCAGGACTGAACTACAGTAAACCCTCGATTTAATGGACTAATAGGGGAGAAGGGGTGTCCGTTAAATTGAATGTAACCTGGGGGGGGGCATTTTTTATTGTTCTTAGTGTTAAAAAAAAAGCTTTAATACAATATACAGTACTGTACAATATAAAATTATGTTGCAATTTGGCCTTTGATTTACAGATATCAGAAACAGTTTGTTTTTTTACGCCGTAAATTTCACAAACACTTGTTACTGAGATGCCTTGTTCTAATTTCTCAATTAGCTCTAATTTCTGTGCCACATTTAAGTTCACACACTTTCTTTTAACTCTTCTATCACTTGATGCCATTTTAAATTGTAAGGATTGCAAAATTATTTAATAAATAAAGTCACAATTCAGAAATTACAGAAACACTCTGTATGCAACCTGACCGCACGATAGTTTGAGGCAGACTGAGACCCAAACAAAGCGAGTCAGTAGACCTGCAGTTTATTGTCCCAAGTCACGTTCAGCTTGCAGGTCACTGCCTGCTCTTATCTTTTATCTGTAATCTGGGAAAACAGCTATTTGAACACGTTTTCAGAAAGAATAAAAAAACAATTTCCTGAATTTGATTATAAAAATAAAAATATAAATATCAAAACAATAATGGAAATTGGTAATTATTGTTAATTTTTAATTAATAATAACACTGAAGTTTTGTATAACCTAAAAAAAATAATATGGTCGAGATTAATGTGTACATTACTGTATTATTATTATTTATCCAGTCCGTTAAATCCAAAATCCATTAAATCGGGATCCGTTAAATCGAGGGTTTACTGTATTATAAAGGAAATGATGAAGCTTATGTCTAATTGGATGCATCTCCTTTGAAATAGTCTCCTTCACACTGTATGCACAGATTCCAATGCTGCTTCAACTTCTAGAAGCATTCCAAAAGAGGCCTACCAGAAATGATAGGCTTCTTTTAGAATTGCCAGTATTTCCTGTTTTGCATTCTATTTCCTCATTTGTTGCAATTTCTGTGACCTTTCAAGAAGTCTTAAGTTTTTTGGGGGGGGTGGAATCATAGGGAGCTAAATCTGGTGAGTATAATGGATGGGGGACCACAGTCGTGTGCGCCTCCGTAGCCAGGTGGGCAGGAGCAGCAGTGCGTAGCATACGCTTCTTGATTAGACCGGTGTTTGAGCCCATGCCCACCAAATACGGAGGATGCGGAAAGGTCAGGGAATGACCACTGCATTTCCTCGGAGCAATATGGCCTTAGTTGCTAATGCTCCTAAAAAACCCAATAACAACAACAACCACAGTCGTGAAATGCTTTACAAAAATTCTCGAATGAAAAGTGCTGAGTGTGCAGAAACATTGTCATGATGCAAGTGCCAATTCCCTAAAGTCCACTCTTCTTGCCCATTTTCTTTGAACAGCATCGTGCAATCATCATAAAACTGTTTTGTAGTATTGCAGATTCGCTCTTTGACCATGCAAATTCATAATGAACAATGTCCTTCAAATCAAAAAATATGATAAACATAATCATCACATTTGATCAAGCTTATCTTGCTTTTTTGGGCCTTGGAGATGGTCGTCTATGAAGAGAACTGGGCCCTTTGTTTTTGGTTCATAGCCATACACCTACAGTTTGTCACCAGTAATGATAGAAGAAACAAAGGGCAGCAGCACATTGACAAAAATCCTGACATGTGAGAACACACCACTCTCCGTAATGATCAGCATGGATGCAAGACACAAACCTGGCTGGAATACAAGTCTTATGTTAAAATTGTTTCACATGTGCTATAAGAAATACCAACATTCTCTTCACGAAGCTCCAGTAATTTTGCAGAACACTCTTTCCTGTGGAGCTTTTGAAGACATGTCAACAATCTCAAAACTCATTGGGATCTGTCTGAGACACATGCAGGAATTCATGCATTATAGTGAAAACAGAACCATGGCTAATGTTAACTTTATTTGTTATAAAATGTATAGTCACACATCTTCAAAGACTAGCTATTCCACTTTAGCTACAATGGTAGGGTCTGTAGCTGAGATTGGTCTCCTCTTGGGTCATTATGCACCCTGCTTCGCCCACACTTGAACTGTCTTTTCAAGTTTTTCATAGTCTCATATGATGGGCAGTCCTCCCCGTATACAACTTTCATTTCATCATGGATTCGTTTTGCCTCTTTGCTTTGAAAATGAAGAAATTGTATAATGGTTTGGACCTCAACCTTTTTCATCATACCACACCTCTTGCCATATTCATGATTCTTGAAGCAGTGATTTATCCCTAAATCAACTTACTTTTACTATTTGCACAAAAAACATAATGTTCTGCAAATGCACAGTCAATGGATGTGCAGGCCACCAGTCTAGGAACAAACACATTTTCATGGGTTTTTAGCCAAATTTAATACAGTAGAGCCCCCACCCATACGGCTGGTTAGGTTCCAGTCCCCCTGCCGAAAAGCAAAAATCACCAGAAAGTAGAACATACCCTTTTTTTTCAATTGCAATGCATATAAAAGCCTACTAATGTTTACACTATCATACACTTTAAACAGACTGAATCACTGACAATAAAATGGTGCCATATGCACTTCTTGGACTCAGCTGCTGAGTGCATCATGCCGAAAAATGCCCAAAAAGCGGAACAAGCTCTGAACATAATAAACATGGACATAATTGAAAACTGTCGAAAAGTGGGGCCCTACTTTATCTAGATCATGTAGCTAAAAATACTCGGTGCCATCCATCCGCTTGAATTTGCTGTATATGTCATAAGAAAGAAAACTTTTAATGTTTTTAAAAACTATGGATATTTACTAATAGCTTAAAATTCTGTGTTCCACCTGCATTGGTAATTAGCAGTACTGTGAATTGTTGTTTACTCAGTTTCCCTTCATGGCAGTCCTTACCTGTAAAGCACAGAGTTTTTACAGGCAGGATATTGAAAAACATTCCTGCTTCATCCAGATTGAAAATGTTATTTTAATCAAAAAGATTTTTTATTTCTGATTGAAGATTTTTCATCAAGAAGATTTTTTTCTTTCTGCTTCCTTCAAGTGTGCTACAGCCTACGTGTCCATACTTTCCTCACAAAACGTTTTATATGCAAAATTGTTCCTTCTTTGAAATAAATCTATTCAACCATTTTATGCTGTAAAATCTTTTATTCTCAGATTCTGGTATAGTACAAGTCTTCTCCACCAGTGCATTCTCCAGCGTTGTTGCCAGGTGGCTGAGTGCTTGATGGGTTGTTTTTAATTTGTTTGAGGGCATCAACCCTGTTCCTCAAGTGCACATAGCCTCCTATAAATCAGTATGTTGAAGTACTTTATTTGGCTGTATCGTGTCCCACTGAGTGGGGGGGAAGAGAGAGAGAGAGAGAGAGAGAGAGAGAGAGAGAGAGAGAGAGAGAGAGAGAGAGAGAGCGAGCTTTTCAGAAAGGCAGCAAGAAGCACACTGTTCATAGCTTTGATCTGCAAGAGAACTGCCATCAATAGTTCTCTCCCAAGCCAAAGTATTCCCACTACTTTGAGCTTTTTTTCTTTGTTACCCTTGTCTAAGGTATGATTCTAACCTAAATTTAAAATTACTGCAAGGTCAAAGAGATAAGAATATAATAATGAAACTCCCAGATTTTGGTATGCAGTATGTACTATGTTATTGCATTTCTAGATGGCGCACTATGGCCATAAACACCCATGCACCTAAAAAATTCTCAAACAAATAAACATTTCTAAATATGCTACAGATTTTCTAAATTCCGGCCTAGTACAAATATATGCCAACCTACATGGTGACCTTTGTGCTTATGGATTTTTGATAATTGAATGGAAAGGTATAATTGGAAATGTGGCTGATTGGAGGGAGTAGCTCCAACTAATGGTAGAAGGCAATGCAATACTTAAGCTTTATGTTTGGTAACATTAGTTTGATTCCATTCACTGGCACATATTTATTTTTATTTCATAATGATAGTAATGGATTATGGAAATCATTCAATTATGCCCATTGCTAAGTATTGCCAGGTAGTCCTCCTTCCCAAGTACTAACCAGGCCTAATGCTTAACTTTGGTGATCAAATAAGGACCACTGCATTCAGCCTAGTATGATAGTTAGCTTAGTTAAAAGTTAACAGCTTGGGAAAATTCAGTGATCAGCTGGATGGTTGCCTATATGTGAGGAAGGAATCACATGGATAGTTTTTCTTTGTATTTTTATTATTAATTTATTTTATTATTAAATATATTCTTATGATATTAAGGATACTGTATGCTGCTTCAGAAAATTCTCATTCCTGAAAATCAAGAAATTTTTTGGAAAATTTTGACATTTTTTACTTATTTATCTTACTAAATTGTGTTTAATTATCCTAACCACTTGCATTAGCTTATTTTTGAAATTTGCTAAGAATTTTATAATTTATGACTTAACATTCATAGAACCTTTGTTATCAGTAATTCTGGAATGAACATCTTATCTCATAACTAGTAAATTGTAGTGCCAGATATTGCAGTTTTTTAAATTGTAGTAAATAAATAGTGCAACAGTTTAATCATGTAAGTTAGCTTATTTTTATATTTAGCTAAGCGTGATATGTGTTGCTGTCACTGGAATACTGTATATTATTATTATACTGTTATCTCTTTGCACATCTTGGGATATTTTTAAATCATGCCTCAAGCAGGAGTAGCCAAACTGATTTACAAGGATTTGTTTGGTCCTAGAGTGTGTGACTCTGCTTGTTAACAGGAGAGACTGTTTTTATAGGAACAGGATACACTTAAATAGAAGTACAAAGAATATACACTGATGCTATGAAGACAGTGTTAAGTGGGTCAGAAAACTGCTAGCTTGGGAGAGATACCAGACTAATAGATTAATAGCAGCTGCAGGTAAAGGTGTGAATAATTCTTGCACTGCTTGTATTAGAATATGCAACAACCTGGAAAGCAAGGTATCAGGGATTTTAAGCCCAGCGGAGGGTCGCCATGGAACAAACAAATACTGTGTCAGATTTACTGATAGGGAAAACAGGTGCATTTACACTAATGCTAGTAGTTTAGTAAAAAATCTGATGAATCTGGAGTTCTAATGGTCATTAAATGTGGATACTGAGTGATATTGGAGACATAGTGCCACTCAGAACTAGACTGAGACTCAGACTGAGCTGTTGACTCAGTCAATAGTGGTGACAAGTGTAATGTTGAGTCAATTTAGTGTAACATAAGTACTGGAGGAAAAAAAACATTGAGTGTGTTATAGGCCTAATGACTGTGAAGAGTATAACGAACAACTAATAAAGATGAATAGAGACAGAGTGGGAGAATTATGGAGAATTTAACTTTCCAGATATTGATGAGAGCTTGTAAGTTGGTAACTTACCCAGTAGCAAAACTTTTGTGGATTTATTAGATGACTGTTTTCTACACTAACATGTTAGGGAGGCAATGCAGGAAAGCAATACTATTGTTCTGATTACCAGCAGTGACTTTTCATGCATTAATTCTTTGCAATCTAATGTTGCGTCGGATGCACCTACTGTTTTGGCAGTTATATAGCTTGTTTTCACACTCTTCTGTTGTAATTATTGAACTGCGTTCTATTTATATTTCATGTAAATAGTTTGACAAAGTAACTGAATGTTTGTGTTCAATTGTTAACAGCCTCTGGCTGTAGTTTTTCTTCATTTTTATTGTTTGCTATGTATTTACAATCTGCCAGAAACAGTGTTTAGTCATGGAATCAACATCTCATAAAGGCCTTTTTGATAAAGAAATTGTTAGAACTTTCTGATTCAGAATTTGATTTACTTTTGCTGATAGTGATGATGATGTTATTTTCAATCCTGACAAGATCTTTTAGCAGTGATGAAGAAATTAATTACGACCTGTAAACTAGTGGTTGGTGTGGAAAATTGGAGATCAAGCAAGGTAAATGATGTTTCATTCAAGTAATTCAAGTATTCCAAAAACTGAACTTCAATATTTTTAGCTGTTTTTTTTTTTTTTTTTTACTGATTCTTTGTTTGAAGAAATTTTGAATGAAACAAATAATTATGCCAACAATACTTTTCAAATAAGTTACTTCCTGATTATTCTATATGGTGGGACTGGGTTTCAGTTTCAATAAATGAACTAAAGGCTTTTTTTTTTTCTGAATTTATCAACTTGAGCCTAAATGAAAAAACTTCTTTGAAGGAAGAAAGTGGAAGTGGTGGAAGAAAAGCAATTTGGTATTGTGAGACATGCACTAGAAAACCAGGATTGTATCCTGGAGAATGTTTCAAGAAATATCACACGCTAAAATAATATAAATAATAAATATTTAAAATGTGTGCAATTTTTTATCATCTTTTATTAATCATTTTATATAATAACTCATGTAAACTGAAAACGATTTTTTGAAGAGTTCATATTCAGTATTCATTTTTTAGGTTTTCAAGCTGGACCAGAACAGGAAGGCAGCAGAAATAATGCTGGACTGCAAAGGGTTAAGAATCTGCTGATAAAGAAACCACTAGATGGCAGTGTACATGAGTATTCACTGTGTTCACTGCCATCTAGTGGTAGTGAACACAGTGTATTCACATGGTATTTACTTAAAGATGTAACTATTGTGAAGGGCAAAGGGAAGAACTTTTATTTTTTTAGAGGTGACTATAATGGATAACTCAGATAATTTTTTAAATCAATTCTATTCTGCAGGTCCAGCTGATGATATTACCAACAAAAAATTCTAAATGGAAAGCATTTTGGGAAGTAGTTGTAGAAGCTATGAGGCTTTTTATACCAACAAAAAGATACTGTTTAAGGTTTGTGAGATAAACTAATGGCAGAGAAGAATAATGCATGGAATACTTATAAATTATCAGGGGATACTAAAATGTACAGTAGGTATTACAAGAAACCTCTAGCAAAGAAAAGTAGGAAAGACTTCTTTACTGATGTAAACATTAGAAAGAAAAGATTGGATCGCATTGGTCTTCTAGATATGAATGGTACATTGATGATCCAGCTCACGTTGTTGACAAGCTGATTGGATATTTTGCATCTACATTCGCACACGAGGTATATCAGAAAGAATATAGAGAGCTTGAAAATTTTCCGGTAACAAAGAGGAAAGTGGAAAAGAAATTAATAAAGTCAAAGTAAAAATTTTCACCTAGGGCAGATGAAATCTGTCCAGTTATATTAAGAAAGGCAGCAAAGAAGTCAGCAAGCCTTAGCCATAATTATGAGAGCATCTCTGGATTCAGGGAGGTCCCCACGGACTGAGGATCAATGGGTTAAGTGAATAATTACAGACCTGTAACCGTGACTTCTGTTCTAAATAAAATAATGGAGGAACTGGTTAAAGAAGTAACGTAGGCCTATCTAGATAGGAACGTTGTGATACACCTATCACACCACTAATTTGTTAATGGTTGATCTTGTCCAGTCATTCTGATTGGATACTATGATGCTGTAACAACAGAACTGGATAACAAAAAATAATTTTGGCATCACATACTTAGATTTTAGAAAAGCTTTTGATACTGTTCCACATAAAGGACTGTTGTACAAATTGGAGTAGTGTGCATTAGGGCAGATTATTACTATGGATAAAGGGATGCTTGAGTGTGAGAATACAGAGTTGTTATCAATGGGCACTGCTCTGCTTGATTAATGTTATTAGTGGAATCCAACAGGGTTCAGTATGGGCACACTGTTGTTTTCAATATTGATTAATGATATTGATGAAGACATGTCAAGCTTAAGTTTGCAGGTGATACAAAGGTTGGCATGGTAGTTAATGATCATATTTAGGATCATAAACCACCAACATCCAGAGAATCCACTGCAATGGGATTTAGAAAAATTAGGCATATGGACTGAGAAGTAACAATTAAAGTTTAACATTGACAAATGCAAGGTAATGCATATGGGTAGCAGTAATCCCAGAATAACATACCTGGTATTACACTCAGGGTAGCGGAGAATGAAAAAATATGGGGGTAATTTTGTAGAATGAAAAAATACAGGGGTAATTTTGTAGAATGAAAAAATACCGAGGATAATTTTGTAGTGAGACATGAAGTTATCTGAATAGTATAGACAAACTGCTAGGAAATGGGGTTTTGTTAGTGATATATAGAAATTTTGCTAGCAGGGAAGAGTAAATTATCCCATTGTACATATAACGTGATGGTTAGGGCCTCATCTTGAATACTGCATACAGGTCTGGAAGCCTCATTTTAGGAAGATGTAGATCTGTTGGAATGGCCTCAGTGAAGAGCAAAAAGATTAGTGAGGAGAACAAAAGGTTACTCTTACCATGAAATAGTGCAGTTCTTGAATTGCAGTGTCTAGAAACTTGGCACCTGTGAGGTGGTCTGATTGAGGCATGTAAGACTGAACGGATTGAGCAAGCTCACTGCTGTTAAGCATCCTTCCTCTTGTTCCGACAGACAACACATATGCGGCATCATAAATTTAATTGAGGAAAGATGGTTGCTGGATAGATGTGTTGAAATTTGCTCTCAGCCTTTGGGTAGTTGATTGTCAGAAGACAATCCATCTGGTGTTGTAGAAGTGGGTAGTTTAAATAAATCTAAGGAAGAAGTAGACAGATTAATAGAGGGGATGGATATACAATATGGGAAGTTGTTTTTTGGATGACGCCTAAAAGTTTGTTTCTTTGCATCCTATGCCATTCCTAATACTAACTACTTATGTAGGTAACTTATTCTAGTAATTAACAACTCACTGGCTAAAAGAAATCTTCCTGCAATCCAGTCTAAATCTCTTTCCCTGTAATTTGAATTTATGGCACTCTTCTGATATCATCTGTAACAGTGAAAATTTCACCTTCATTAAATTTACTATTCCTCTTAGTCTTATATGCATCATTCAGGCCCCCTATAAGATGCCAAGCTCTGTAGCCCACATATTCAGTCTTTCCTGATATGGGTACCCTTTTTCAAATCTGCAGATTTTGATATTCACCCTATATCCCTTTGTTGTTGTTATTAATGTAAAAAAAAAAATAAATAAATAACAGTAGTCCCAGATCCAATCCTTTGGGATCCCACTTCTGATATTAGGCCAAAGTAAAGAGTAACCATTTATCTTAGCTCTCTGCCTCCTACTTTTTAGCCACCCTGCCATCCATTCTAGAATCTTACTTGTGATCTCATCAAGTTCCAACTTATTATTAGAAGTGATAATGATGTTTCTAATAAAGCATTTATATTCTAATAATGCTTAAAAAGCCATTGTTTTAAAACAACTTCTAATTTTTCATACTTGGAACTCTTGATGTGTACTTCCTTTTCCTACTTATATGTTCCATGTACTTCTTTTAATTTCTACATGCTTTTTTTATAACTGGATTTAACGTTGAAGCTGGGTAACTAAGGTGTTTTGCCAGATCAACATGTATTCTGACATTTGTCTGTCCCAAAATACTTATTACTTCAATAGAAAATGACCTCCTTTCTCCTCATTTTTCCATCTTTAAAAACTTTGGCATAAATTTTCAGTGTTTTTTGCAAACTGTAAAAGTAGAGTAACACAAAAATAACTGGCTTAATGTACATTAAAAAAAAAATTACTAGTGCTTGTTACAAGTGAACTGTAAATGTTGGGTGGGGCAGTAAATGGGAAACTTGATTTATTAAATGCATAATTAATGGGAAAAATATAAGTAGGAAAATAAATGGGAACAGAATAAGATGTAAATACATGGAAAACTAGATACTGATGACATAAATACAGAATTTCACTCTATATTGTATTGTATTGTAGTAATTTGGAAGATCCTAAACATGGATTATGGCATGTTTCAACAAAACAATAGATCTGTATTTTTGAGTGCAAAAATATTTTTATGGCTTGAAATTTCTCAAAGTTGACAAGCTTTAAGTAATTGATTTGAAACTTCTGTAATGTATATACTGAAGAGATAATACTATTTATAAATTCCGTTTAGAGATAGGCAATTCCAGATGCTCACTCTTGTGAGGTTGCATATAAATATTTCTGCTTATATCCTGTTATTATCATAATATAATGGCCGACCGGGCTAGCCAGGTGGGTAAAGTGCCAGCCTGGCAACCCAAAGGTCGCGGGTTCGAATCCCGCCTCGGGCTTGGATCAAAGTACTGCAAAAACCTTGGGAGGTGCATTATGGCCACAGAAGCCGATGTGCCAAAAACTACCAAAAAAAAAAAAAAAATCATAATATAATGAGTCATTTTATATAATTTTTTATTTTTTATGTTTATCATTATCATATATTGATTAAACTATTAAATATTTCAGGATTTTTAACAGATGACCTGGTAAAAGCTGAAGAAAGTGGAGATCAAAAAATGTACATGGGAGTATGCAAATTACCAGGAGAAAATAAAGTAAGTGTCTGTTCTTCTACCTTATTTTAAATTAAATATTTTGATATTTTTTTTTGCCAAAATTCCATAAGAAACAAAAAGAATAATTTCTTTTAAACTTCATTTCTCAGTGACTTTTAGTTCTGAAAAAAGCCAACAGGAAGGAAAATGTGAACAGAATGATTGCCAGGCAGATATTCGCTCACTCACTCAAATCCAAATGACACATAGTACTGCTAGCTTGGGGAGATACACAGATTCATAAATTAATAGCAGCTGCACACAGTGGTGTAAGTGATTCTTGCACTGCTTCTATTGAAAAATGCAGCAGCCTGGAAAGCAAGGTGTCGAGATTTTGGGGTCCTCATGGAACAAGCAAATACATGGACTGTGTTAGGGTTACTAAGAGTAAAAACAGATTCATGTATACTTGAGTGTACACTAATGCTAGGAGCATAGTAAATAAATTTGATGAATTTGAAGTACCGGTCAAGTTAGTACTTCAGAATCCTCAAATTTATGCAGACATTGTGAGAATAACAGAGACGTGGTATATCACTTAGATATAATGGATGCAGAATTTGAATATGGAAAGTTCAGTGTATACAGAAATGACAGACAGAAAAGAAGGGGACAGGGTAATGCGATTATTTGCATCCAGTTGATATTGGTGACTAGTACAGTTTGATGTAACTTAAGTACTGGAAAAACAAAAATGAGAGGCAGGAGTTTATTTTAGGCCTAATGACTGTGATGAGTATAGTGAACAACTGTACAGACATGTAAAGTTTGCCAGTAAATTATGTCTTGTAATGGGATTATAACTTTCCAGATATTGACTGGAACTTGTGGGTTGGTCACTCACACAGTAGTAGAAATTTTTTTGGATTTATTGGATGACTGTTTTCTACGCCAGCTTTTAGAGAAGCAGTGAGAAAAAGCGATACTCTTGATCTGATTATCAGCAGTGACTCTTCGTGCATTAAAAATCTGCAAGTGAAAAACTACAAGGTGGCTGTTATTACATTGTATTATTGTGGGATTTACTTAAAGGTTACTACTGAAAAAGGGAAGGGCTATTGCTTTTATAAAAATTTCACTGGTCTGAAGCCACCCTTTACAAAATATATTGTTACCAACAGCAAATTCTAACACCAGACAGTAGAATGGGTAGTATTTAAACGATGTCTGAGAGGGTTATATTTAGGTATACTAATGTCTGTGCTCCATAGCCAAGTGGTCAAGAGTGAAAGTGCAGTAGCATATGCTCTTTGAGTAGACTGGTGTTTATGCCCCTGACTGCTAAATACGGTCAATCTGCCAACTCGCACTGGACCAGCGTGGCAAATTAATTATGGCCCATTTCCCTCAACATGAATCGTTGAGGAAGCTTCCATCCTGCAGTGGATTGATAATAGCTGCAGTTTACCTTTATATATCTGGGACCTATTTCATTTGGTGTGTAGTCCACCATGGTGATCTTACCCTGATTTATTGGGTCATAGGAGTAGTTATTAGGGTTCGCTTTTGTCGTAATGTCTGATTGAAACACTTCTTGGGCAAAGTCAGTGAAGGCTTTATATCTCTTTTTTTCTGTGAGGAAGAGGTATTCCTTGCCTCTGGGAAGGGACCTGATTATGTTTTGAAACTTTTTTCTTATGCTATTGTATTTAGGGCGGTCAGGATTCCAACTTTCAGGGACTCCACAGGAACATGGACTTTCTCCAAGCTCCAGGCTGTGGAGCTTCACATTAAAAGGCCAGTGCCCTGTGATTAGGAACATGATTTGGTATCCCGGAGAGAGAGCCATGGGTAAGTCTCTAAATGGATGATTCCTACCTGGGGAAGAAAGGTCTTATCACTGGGCAGTTTCTGCCTAGTGACAAGACCTTTATCTGTATCCTGCCAGATGAAGTAAAGCTTGTTCCTAATTTCTCTTTTTAATTTTTCTTTATATCATTTTCCATACTTGAAGGGCGCAACATACAACCTCCAAGTCAAGTGTAAGAAGACCAGCTAGGACTTGGAGAAGGCTGGGTATTGACTGTTTTGCATGCCCTTGTGATCATCAGTAATATGATTCACTGAATAGATTCCAGTTTCCATTCCCATCTGACAATATCACTAGGCAATTTCTGCCTAGTGACAAGACCTTTATCTGTATCCTGCCATCTGGATTGCCAGATGAAGTACAGCTTGTTCCTAATTTCTCTTTTTAATTTTTCTTTATATCATTTTCCATACTTGAAGGCTGCAACATACAACCTCCAAGTCAACTGTAAGAAGACCAGCTGGCACACTAGATGCTTACATGTTATGACCAGTATGAAGATGGAGTAATGTCTGAGGCCAGAAGCCCATCTTTTAGAACCCCCAGTCCAGTTCTGGTCCTGGCCATTAGGCCAACATAGTTGTTAATCTTCTTTGTTAGATAATTTAGATGAGACATGAAAGTAAGCTTTGAGTCATAATTCCACTTTTTGACATGGCTGATAGTTTTGCCAGGAAATCATAATAGATAATGAGTGTAGCTTAGTGATCCAGAAATTTTTTAATATAAATCTATGAATCATCATTAGAAGATACATCATTCAAAAGGACTATAACTGGCAGCCAGAAAAACAGCCACTATTTTGTTGTTGAGAAGCAAATGAATATTCTCAATTATTTGGTCCATATGTAGCAGTTCTGTTTGTTAATTTGCTCATTAAAATTGAAATGATTACTTGGAGTGACCTTTTGGCATTCCGACCATCTTTAAAAATGTGTAGTAATTTTTTACAGTAATAAAATTTGTTCACATGATCTCTAAGTTTCAGGTGTGAATAAGTGGGGTACAAATGGATACAACTGGAGATCCTGTTACAAGATTTTTGTGACATTTGTCTTTTTCATATTTGCTTCTGCTGCTAACTTTCCTGTGGATAAATGTCTATGGCTTTGTTTTAGTGCAGCACTTATATGTGCATTTTTTCCCCCAATATTTCAATGATTCCTTTTGTTTCCTATACTTTGACTCACCTCAGTGTGTATAAACTGATTAAAAATACTATGCCTATCAAAAAAATTAACAGGGACATCTAAATAATTATTAGTCATAGACTGTGACTAATTATTTAGATGTTTCTGTTACTTTCTTTTTCTTTGTGGGTACCATTTTCAGAACTAAAAATTGGCATCACCAATAAATTTAATACCTGGAGCTTCAAAATATTGTGCAGCAACAGAAAGTGTAAATTTGGAAATGTAAATCTCAAATTACAGTTGAAAGCACCTATAGCCATGTTTACTTCAGTATTTGTTTAAACATTTGCAGTGCAGAAGTTACAGAAAAGTAATATAATTTAAATTTTAGTTGGCACAAATTATTTTTCACTCAGTAAGTACAGTTGTACCTCATTATAAACATAAGCACTTGTTTGCTATAGTGCTCTGTATTTTTTGATACCTAATGGGTAACACCTTTGGAGGAGTTACCCATTAGGTGTTTTGGTGCCTGAAAGGCCCTAGCCAAAAAACAAAAAGCCACTTGTGTACCCTGTATGCACGAAAGATGTTTTATTTTATGTGAAAACACCTTTGACAGAAATTAAAACCGTATAAATAACCGAAGTTATGAATGAACTAATGCTTTATGCTGACGCCCACTACTTACTTCACTGAATCAATGTTAGTGACTCAGTTAGTGTCATTTAGGAAGTGATGTAATTTTGCATCATTTCCATCTCACATTTTCATTACCAATCAGTTTTACTTTTGTTTTCTGCAGCAGCATGTTCAAGAGGCAACCAGAGAGAGTAATACTCTTGATTTATCAGCAGTGATTATTCATGCATTAAGAATTTGCAGATAAAGGAACCACTGGTGGCAGTGATCACAATGTACTAATGTGGGATTTACTTAAAGATATTACTACCATCAGGGATAAAGGGAACGTTTTTGCTTTCGCAGAGGTGACTACAGTGGTCTCAGACAGTTTTTAAATTTTATACAGTGGAACCAACTGATGATGTTACCAACAGCAAATTCTAAATGGGAAGCATTCAAGGAAATAATCTTGGAAGCTACTAGGCTATTTGTCCCAACTAAGAAATACTGTTCAAGGTTTAGGCCTAAATGGATGGCAGATGAACTAATGAGACTTGTTGCAGAGAATAAAAATGTATGGGATGCATATAAATTATCAGGTAACACAGAAGACTATGGTAGATGTAAGCTAGTCTGTAATCAAGTCACAAGGGAGGTTAGGCTAGCGAAGGCAGAGAGAAATCTTTTGCAAAGATGCAAAGAAAAACAGCAAAGACTTTACTTATGTAAACTCTGGTAGGAAGGGGATGAATCGAATTGGTCCACTTGATATTGACGGTTTGATTGTTGATGAACCTGCTGATAGAGCCGACAAACAATGGGTATTTTGCATCTACATTCACACATGAGGAAGTCTGTAAGGAAGTGGGGGGCAGAAGCTTATCAAACTCTAGGAGGGAGCTAAATGATTTTGTAATAACTGAGAGCAAAGTGGAGAAGAAATTGTTGATATTGAAGATAAGAAAGGCACCTGGAGTGGATGGGACCTATCAAGTTATATTAAAGGAGGCAGCAAATGAAATAAGCAAACCCTTAACCATAATTATGAGAGAGCATCCTTGGACTCGGGATAAGTCCCCACAGACTGGAAATATCAAAATGTATCCCCAATTCAGAAAGGTGGATCAAAAGGTGACATGAATAATTACAGACCTGTTAGATTAACTTCTGTTCCAGGGAAAATAATAGAGTCACTGGTTAAAGAAGCATTGCAGGATCATCTAGACAAGACTGGAGTAATGCAGTAACACAGTAAGTAATACAGTAAGACTGCAGTAACACATGCTGCAGACACAGCATGTGTTTGTTAAAGGAAAGTCTTGTCTGACAAATTTGATTGGATACTATGATGTGATTACAAAGGAACTGGATGCAAAAAATAATTTTGATATCATATACTTGGATTTCAGAAAAGCTTTTCATACTGTTCTGCATGGAAGACTACTGTACAGATTGGAGCAGTATGGTATTAAGGGCAAGTTGCTACAATGGATAAAAGGATGGTTCAGTGGGAGAAGACAGAGAGTGGTAATCAGTGGATGCTGTTCTTCATGGACTAATGTTATTAGTGGAGTCCCCCAGGGTTGGGCCCACTGTTGTTTTGTATATTTATCAATGATATTGATGAAGGTATATTAGGCTTAATATCCAAGTTTGCAGATGATACCAAGGTTGGCAGGGTTGCTAATGACAGTAATGGCAATGTGCTACTGCAAAAGGTCTAGAAAATTTGGGCAGATGGGCTGAGAAGTGGCAACTGAAGTTTAACTTTGACAAATGCAAAGTACTGTCTATGTGTAGAAGTAACCCCAAAGTAATGTACCAACTGTATGGTACTACACTTAGGGTGGTAGAAAATGAAAAAGACCTGGGAGTAATTGTGCACTCAGATATGAAGTTTACTGAGCAGTGCAGACAGGCTGACAGAGCAGGTCATGGGGTGTTGTCAATGATATATAGGAATTTTGTTAATAGGAAAAAGGTCCCTTTGTATAAGGCAATGGTTAGGCTACGCCTTGAGTACTATGTACAGGCTTGGAGGCCCTTTTTATGAAAGATGTAGAGTTGCTTCAGCGAGTACAGAGAAGGGCTACAAGATTGGTGAGGGAAACAAAGGGGTGGTCTTACCAAGAAAGGCTTAAGTTCTGCAAATTGCAGTGACTGGAGACTAGGCACCTGCATGGTGATCTGATTGAGGTGTATAAGGCTACGAATGGGTTGAGCACACTGAATTCTGATTGGATTCTTTCTCTTGCTGAGATTATCAACCTCAGAGGGCATAAATTCAAAGTAAGGGAAGACAGTTGTAGAATAGATGTGTGAAAATTTGCCTTTAGCCATCAGGTAGTTGATTGCTGGAACAAACTTCCATCTGATGTGAAAGTTGATAGCTAAAATAAATTCAAGGAGGAACTAGACAAACTTTTAGAGGGAATGGATGTGTGAAATATGTTTTTTTTTTTTCTTTTTTGGCTGATAAGCTTGTGCTTTCTTGTATCACATGCCTCTACTACTACTTCAGTCCGAAAAATTTAGTAGGTGCCACCAAAGATGTTTTCACATCAAAAATTTTGTAAAACTCTTCAATTCAATTTTCCAGTCAACTGCAATTCACAGAACTTGCCTTTAAAGTGATGTTCTTTGATTTAATTGACTTTTAACTGATACTGTAATTAGTGAGAAACTACTGAATTTCGAGCTAACTGGAAATGCTGTAAAACATTTCCAGTTTATGAAGAGAAGAAATTTTGAAACTGTCTGTTTATTGTCCAAGAAATTATGTTTCATGTCCAAGGGTATTAACATAGAGATGTAATAACATCTCTATGCTAATTTTCTGTATCTGTTTGTACTGCCACACTTTACCTGTATTTATGGCTGTAAAATGCTATGGTCATTCAATGCTATAGATGGAAAATATACTGAAGTTGTCACTGCACCATTTCTTGTGTATTACACTTTATACATTATCCTGCCTGGCATTCTTATTGGAAATGGAGTACCCACTCAGGGGTTCTAATTAACTGAAGTTTATTGAAGTGTTATTTATAAAATTTCTCTTTAGAAGCTGTTTTTTCCTGATATAGAGTTGCTTTTAGATGCACACTGCTCAGTAGTGCCACTTGACAATGCTGTTTTCAATTTAGTTTTGATTTAAATATTGTTTACGTGCATTTTGTGTCTGAGTAATTGATCTTAGTTTGCCATGTAGATAGTTTGAACTATTTTTTTTTTTAAATGGCCTCAAAGAGATCAGGTTGTCAGTTGCTAATACCATGAAGGTGAAAAGCTATCAGAAAAAAAAAGTTTCGTTGGAAACTAAATCGGATATTCTAGAATTACACTACAATTAGTGGTTAGAGAAGAGGCCTCGAGCACCAGGGATAATCATATTAAAATAAATATTGCTTCAACTGATGAACCACGTAAATTGAGTTTATTGAAATAAATAAATTGATTAAAATACATGTAAATATTAAAGTAAATTAAAATACTATATATAATTGATTAATTGAATTTAAATATGTTTACAATCAATAAATATACAATAAAAATAAACTGTTGTGTAAATGAATAAAAGGTGATATAACAGCAGGTAATAAAAGCGATAAAATATATATCAAGGAGCTTTCAAGGCAATATGTCTCTTTGTCAACATAAACAAAAATATGACAACAAATTCTTATATTATACAGAGGTATAGCCTTGCAAATATGTTAACAACAAAGTGTGGATCGTGTGCGGCGAAACAAAGAAAGGGAAGGAAAGAGAGAAGGTATTAACCATTAGACTGCAGAAGTGGTGTGGCACATGCTGGCCCTGTTGTTAGCCACAATTTCTCATCATGATGTAGGATAGCGGCCTCCATAATAAGATATACAGCAGACTCTCGATTAACCGGGACACTTCAAGATTGCCAATTTAAAAAAAAAAAAATCAACCAGAAATCATAAAATTCAAGTAATAAATAGAATTGGTATAAACAGATGTTTTGCAAGTCGTAAATAAGTGACATTATAAGTCGTCATTGGCAGATTAGTTATTATCTTGCAGTACCTATTATCTTGCAACCCCCGCTGTCTTCACACCCGCCTCTCAAACAAAAACAAAAAAAGAGACCAAATGTTTAGTTTGTTTTAGTGTGTTGTGTCGATTTTTGTGTTCTGTTAAACCACAAAAAGACAAATTTTGTTTTGTTATTTATGTCAGGAATGTCAAAATAAATTTTTTTTATAGTAAATATATATTTTTTTGTTTATAAATCGCAAAAATGATGGGTAAACGCGAAGGAGTTGCACTTTCAGTTAAACAAAAACTTGAAATTATTCAAAAGTTTGAAAACTGTGCATCCATTAAATCTCTGATGAACCATTATAATGTTGGTGACCAAACCATACGCAACATCGTAAAAAATATAGGAAAACTATAGACTTAAAATCGACATCGCAAAAAATAAAGGGAAGCGTCGTATTGGACACGCAAGGAGTGGGTGGTAAGTTTTTTCGTTTTGTATCTATCGCCATATTTTTTTATGTAGGTTGCTGAACATTTTTCAATACAGTAAGTCCCCGACTCACACAACTATGGATTTACGTAAAAATTTTTTCACTCTTTTTTTTTTTTTTTTTTTCAATATTGTAAAATTTAAAACGAACAAAAAAAAAAGAAATAAATAAAATAAGCAATCAGTAACGACGATCACAGCACGCACAAATTGCACAAATACAGCGTAACAAGCAAAAAAATAAGAAAGAAGATTCTTACAATTTATTTATGGTTTTTTTTTATATGACTGAAGATTTCAGTGAAGGGGGACACACATTTCACCATAATAACGTAAAAATCCAGATAATTCCAGCTATCGGTATTTTTGCAAATGCAATAAGATTGAGTTTACTACCCGTTTATAATTAGATGCATGAACAGAAAAGCTCAATAACATGGGAAGTGCAAATTGTTTTTATTGTTTTATGGTAGTGACCTCCAGAAATGTGCTTTAGCAAAATGTGAGCTCATGCTGGGTGATAATAGTGAGTTTTCGCCTAAACCCTGTGAAGTTCTTTACAGAAAATTTCATTTTGACCGTTATCATGGTGCCGACTAAGAGAATAAGTGACAGCAGTACTAGTAAATCTACCAAGAAAAGGAAAGCGATTGATTTGGATAAGAAAATTAAACTAATAGGGCTGTATGAAAATGGTCAAACATTAACAAGTATCATGCTGAATTCAGATTTGTCAATAATAATATAGTAGCAATATGTTATTAGGCATTTCCGAGTTACGTAAAACTCAACGAAGTAAGAAGTCCTGGATCGTATCTCTTCCAGGTTCGGGAACTTATTTATATTTTTGGATTAACCGGGAAATCGATTATCCAGGATTTGTTTTTTACCATCTATCCCGGAAAATCGAGAGTCTATTGTATGTGGATCCCAGCATTACAATTAATGGTGGGACCTGCTACAGCTATATAATGAGAGATGGTGGGAATCATGGGAATAATCCAGTATTTCAACATTGGGTCACAGATTATAATTAAAATGCTGCTTACACCAATAATGCGCTGCAATGGCTGAGCTGGCAAAATCAGCCTGGTGAATAGCCCCCTCGTGTTCAGAAACACAATCACATAATCTACATTCCACTTACCAATATAAGAAACCCCACAATCCAGGCAAGCAACATGATATGCCACATTTGCATGGTGTGACAATGGAACAGCTGGTTCATGGACAGCATTGACTGTAATCACTGAATACAATCCTGATGTTCCCACTCTAATCAGAACAATGCACTCGTTTCTCCTGCTTACATTCCCCACTACTGGGTGTTTCTGCATGAGTGTTGTAGGGTGTTGCTGTGCTGTTACTGTATTGTGATCATGTTTGGCAGTTCCCTATATAGACAAATTCGAGGCACTGCTGTGAATGCCCTGGTTAGTGTCCCCATAGCTAATATTGTTATGGTAGCTTTGGAGAACAACATATTTGCGGATTTGCCCATTCCTGTCAGACTCTAGCAAAGATACCTCAGTAAAATATTTACTGTTATTCTTTGGTGGGTCAGAGATGCTGCTCCTCCAGTATCTTAATTCCTTGTCTACATACATCTCATTTACTATGGTTATGGAGATGGATAATGCTCTTCCCTTTTTAGATGTTCATGTTTTAGTCATGCTGGTCACCAGCTGGTTACTTTGGTCTTTACAGAAGCCATGTGTTGCGGGCATATTACTAATTTTAAATTTGCACATGTGCCCTGGGACATCTTTATAGCACAGTGAGGGCATTGTTCAGTCATGCATGGTTGCACTGTGATTCTGTTATAGACAGAAAGGTTGAGTTTGTCAAGATCAGATCGGATTTGTCTAGATTTAGCTCCCTCCCCCCATGTTCCCACTTTAATCAGGACAATGTACTCATTTCTACTTCTTACATTCCTCACCACCTGCACATATTACCAGGCTGTTGCACCATTACCTTATTGGTTGTGTGCAACCCCCTGGCAACACCAGATTACATATGGTGTTGTCCAGAGTCAAACCGGCTGTTCCATTATTGTGGTAATAACAGTAATAAAGTGTAAATGTGGTATATCGTATTGCTTGCCCGTATTGTGGAGGCTCTTTTATCAGTGAGTCAGAATGTAGATTGTGGTCGTGCTTCTGTTTACCGGGCTGATTTTGCAGCTCAGTCACTGGGAAGAAAAATTGGTGTGAGCAGAATTTTGATTATAAACCAAAAGCCAGTATTTAAATATTGAATTATAGCCATTATTCTCGCCATCTTTTGTGGTTCGAGGTTCTCCATATGGCTGTGGTAGGTCACACAATTAATTGTAATGCTGGAACCTGCATACATCCTATTATGGAGGCCGTTATTCTACATCATGATGAGGAATGGCAAGTTAACAACAGAGCCGGTGTGTACCACACCATTCTGCAGTCTGACAGTTAATGTCTTTTCTCTTTCCTTCCTTTTCCCTCCTCTTTTTTCCCTTTTGCTGCACATGATCCACAACAAATCCTCTATAAATAAGGATTTGTGGTCATATAACAGTCTCCTGCATGTTCTATCGCTTTATTTTTTACACACTAGTTTTTTTGTTGTATTTATTGATTGTTTTGATCAGTTTGAGTTTTGAGTGATTAAAGCAAGCTGTTGTAGTAAATAATGAAAGTACAGTGTGTGTGTGTGTGTGCGCTCATATATATAAGGTTCTGTAATTTTAAGATAATCTGTTTTGCATTTTATTGAACATGTACTGTATTTGTTTTATTGCAGAATTTATCTATTTAAAGCTTTAAATGTTTCTGCTACATTTAATACTGTTATATATATAGAGAGAGAAATGGTACCTTCCAGAAACACAGGTCGTGCCAATTAGTTAGAATTATTTACATTATATAGCAGGGCTTTCCAGGCTGTCAGCAAGCGAAATCCCTGTTTTGGAATTGGAACATGGAATGTACACACTATGCTACAGATTGGAAAATTAGAGAATGTTAAAAGAGAGATGAAAAGGAATAAACTAGATGTCCTTGGACTGGCTGAAACCCATTGGAAAGATGCAGGAGAATTCCTCAGCAGAGAATATAAAATAATACATTCAGAAAGTGATAAAGGTCAGGGAGGCGTTGCAATTATTATGTCAAAACATTTTTCATCATTCTTGACAGATGTGGAAACAATCAGTAACAGGATTATAATGACCCATCTTGCAGCAGCTCCAGTTGATATTGTAATAATACAAGTTTACATGCCTACATCAAACAGCGATGAAGACACATTAGAAGAGATCTACGAACAATTGGAAGAACTTCTGAGAAAAACAAAATCAAATGATAATGTAATTATAATGGGAGACTGGAATGCAGCTGTGGGAGACAAAAGAGAAGGAAATATTGTTGGAGATTTCGGGCTAGGAGCAAGAAATTTGAGAGGACAACAACTAATCGATTTCTGTAGTCAAGAAAGATTTGTAGTAGCCAACACTTGGTTTCAGGCTCCACTACGATGTAGGTATGTGTGGAAAAATCCTGGAGATTCTCGTAGATATCAGTTAGACTACATTCTGGTGAAACAAAGGTACCACAATCAGGTAAAAAAGCCATGTCTTTTCCAGGAGCAGATGTGGACAGTGACCATTCAGTGGTGAAAATGATAACAGAACTAAAGCTAAAGAAAATTAATGAAAAGAAAATAAATAATAAATGGAACCTAGAAAAATTAAAGAATGAAGAAATAAGAATACTGTTCCAGAATACTACAAACAGCTATAATGAGGTAAATAAGGAAAGTATGATAAACAATATTGACCGGATATGGAATAACATTAAAGAAACTATAAACAAAGCAGCAAATAAATTTCTGGAAAATGGAAACAAGGCCAAAAGAAAACCATGGATCAAAGAAGAATCTTCAAAAATATGAAAACAAAAGATGGAAAAAATAATTACCATGCTCTCAAGAATGAAATTAATAGAGAATGCAGAAAAGCAAAAGATAAATGGTGGACAGAGCAATGCCAAGAAATCGAAACCTTAATGCAGTATGGATGAACAGATAGGGCCTACAAGAAAATTAAAGAAATAACAAGAAAATGTAATGGAATTCGCTCCAGAGCAATCGGGAATGAAAAAGATAATGCCATTCTCAATGCAAAAGAACAACAAGAGACATGGAGAAAGTATATAAAGGATTTATACACAGAACCACGTAGTTACACTTGGAAATATGATGAGAAAGGAGAACAACAAAACTTAAAACAAGATCAATAAAAGAAGAATTTAATATTTGATTTTGATTTAATATTAGCTTTATTACAGCAGAATTAATAAAAAACAGTGGAGATCAAGTCAAGCAATCACTATTTGGATTGATTTTGAAAGCATATAGTGAAGGAAAATGGCCAGAAGAACATTGTACAACCGTCACAGTACCAATACCAAAAAAATATGCACCAACCAAATGCAAAGACTACAGAACCATCAGCCTCATATCACATGCATCAAAAATTCTCTTAAAAATACGAATAGAATCCTACATTGAACACTTTTTAGAGGATACACAATGTGGGTTCAGAAAGAACTTATCTACAAAAGAAGCAATAGGAACTTTAAGATTCTTAGGCGAAAGAATGATAAATAATGGCAGGAACCTGTATGCGTAAACACGCATGCAAAATTGACTATGCAAAAGCATTTGACATGGTAATTTGGAATGAGCTTTTTCCTCTGCTAGAAAACATGGGATGTCCACAAAAGATTAATTAGGCTAATATTTGATTTGTATAAAAGACAAAAGGCCATCATCGGGTTAAACGGAGAATTGGCAGAAACAGCAAAAATAGGGTGAGGAGTGAGGCAAGGATGCCTGCTTTCCCCAGGTTTATTTAATATATTTGCAGAATTAATAGTCAAAGAAGCATTTGATGGTAAAAAGTTAGATATAAAGATAGACGGAAGAACACTTAGCGCAAGCAAGTTTGCAGACGATCAGGTAATCCTTGCAGGGTAGCCCAAGAATGTTATCCAATATGCTAAAACAGTTAACTAAGAAAGTGAAGAAATATGGAATGAAGATTAACACTAATAAAACAAAGATTATGATGATAAGTAAAAAGCCAAAACAATTTCACATTGAAACTGATGGAGAAAAAATAGAACAGGTGACAAAATTAAAATATCTAGGACAGATTATAACACAAGATTCATCTTGCCACAGTGAAATCGGTTCAAGAATTGCGACAGCAAAACAAGCATTTAGAGATAAAATCTCTTTACTAAGCCAAAGAAATATATCACTAGACCTAAGAAAAAGAATTATGAAAACATATATTTCGTCAATTGCTTTGTATTCGGGAGAGACACGGACATTAAAAAAACCAAGTTGAAAAAACTAGAGGCTTTTGAGATGTGGTGCTGGCGAAGAATGGAAAAGATTAGCTGGACAGAAAAAATGAGTAATAACATGGTTTTACAATGTGTAAGAGAAGAAAGAGAATTGCTAAGAAGAATCAGAAGACAATGGCTACAATGGATGGAAACACACCATAAGGCATAGAGGGATGTTACTGGATGTGCTGGAAGGCAAAATACTGGGAAAAGGAAAACAAGGAAGACCAAGAAACACCATCATAAATACAATTCTGAAGGAAACTGGGCTTTGAAGCTATGCAGAAGTGAAACACCTAGCACAAGACCAGGAGAAATGGAGATAGCTCGTCAAAGGGGCAAATCTCGATAGACTGATACACTGAAGAAGAAGATATTCAATGGATAAATCTCACCCACTTAATGCAGATTCACTCACTGCTCAGTTTTTATGGCCCTCAATTAAGAGTGCTAAGCAGAGGACAGCTATAAATTTACAGAAATCAAAGTAAGTTGATTTCTGTAAATTTATATACCAGCCAGCGGGTATTTGGTTGATGGAACAGACTTCCATCCCTTGTTGTGGAAATTGATAGCCTAAATAAATTTAAGTCTCAGCTGGACAGGTATTTCGAACAAACAGAGGGGTGAAATAGGAGTGGTTTTTTTTTTGGTTTTTTTGGCTGATGCTACATAAGCTTGCTTTCTTGCATCATATGCCTCGACTAATGCTAAAGTTTAATCACATTTCTAAACTTCATATTAAATTATTACATTTATTGTGTATTCAATTTTGATTTTTAATCAGTAATATTTTATTGATCATGTATAAACTGTTTTTCCAGCATCGTAGATTGGATATAATAGTAGTTCCTTACAATGAATTTGCTTGTGCCCTGCTTTCTTTTACTGGATCTGCTCATTTTAATCGTTCCATGCAATTGCTTGCTAAGAAAAATGGAATGGCACTTTCAAAGCACTCATTGAATTCTGGTGTTATACGAAAGGTCAGTAAATATACTTTAAATATGAGAATTTTTTCCCCTTTGCATAACACTAAGTTCTCAGAAGCACTTAAACACTATTATATTTCAAAAACATGGGCTATTTTTGGCCATGATTACAGCCATGACTTTTCTGGGAATATTTTTAATCAATTTATAGTAGTACATAAGTAGATAGCTGATATTTTGCTGAATTCTCTTCCAAAACGGTCATCAGCTGAATAGTTGATAAGGGAAATGCTTGATGTGCATCCCAAATGAGGCAAAGCTTTCAGTAAGCAAAGTGGTGGTGAACTATATAATGAGAATCATCTACTACATAATATTGCCTGTTGACACAGAGGAACAACATTCCTCTATGTAATGTGGATGCCACACCTTTGACCCCTGATTACATTGACACACAGAGGTAAACCCAGAATGGCAACAGACTGTTTTAAGACAGTGTCACAGCTTGCAGGGTGCAGATTATGCAGGAATGGTATACCAAGCAGCCCAGTAAATATGAAGAATTTTCCACGAACATGTGCAGTCCTTAAGCATGAATGTCATCAAAAATCTATGGGATTACTTGGAATAACACATCCAAAGTGTGTCCCAGAAGATGACAAATCTGTCAGATCTTAAAGGTCATGATCGAACAAGAATATAGTGACATTACTTGATGTTTCTTTGCTTGCTTATTTGAATCCATTCCAAACAGGATTTGCTGCTGTCATAACCACTAAAAGTGGAACTATGTGCTGATGGGTACATTTTCTAATGTTTTGATAGGACTATAATAGTTTAAATATACAAACAAAGAAAAAATTAATATGCAAATAAATGTGCAACACACACGCATACAGGGTGAGTCGAAACGAAATTATGTATACACACTTTAACAATCCATAATTTGTGAATTAGATCACCAATATGTATTATTATTATTTTATTTTTTCAGATTGCTTGAACATGCAGAGAACACGCAGTTAAGTTTTGATAAGAGGAAAGTGATTCTTAAATGGTTCTCGAAATTTTAAAATGTTAGAGGTTCGGCATGCATGGGAAAGACAACATGGAACAAGAGTGCATATTTATCTGAAAATAACCTCTGTCCATGATAAATATGAACTGCACACAATATCAATAAGATAAGCAATGGAAGGAAAAGGACATCAAGAAGTACCGAGCATGACGAAGCCGTACTGAATGCATTTGAATATTCCCCACAGAAGTTAGAAGACAGTATCCACGAGAACTGCAAATGAGTCAATTGAATGTTATAAGAATCTTAAAGAAAGTAAATTTGAAGCCTTTCAGACCTTGATTACTGCATGAAATAGAAGAAAATGGTCCAGATCAACAAACAATTTTATGACAATACAACACAATTAGTTGTATTTTTAAAGGTGCCAATTCCATCATAAAGGTGGAATTGGCACCTTTGACAATGCCATTGTATGGTCAGACGAAACAACATTCAAACTAAATGGACATACACAACTCATCACAATTGTATTTACTGGACCAGTACAAATTCTCACCTCATCTTGCAGAATAATGTTAACCTGCTAGGAATAACTGTGTGCATGGGAATCTCCATTCGTGGAATTATTGAATCATGCAGATTAATTGCATTGTTATTGGAGAGATTTATCTTGAAATGGTAAGAAATTATGCAGTACCCAGTATCAGAAGTGTGTTTTGGTATACATTGGTGTTTTTCCACAGAATAGTGCACCTCCACATTTTCATACTGCTGTCTGTGACTCTCTGTGCAATATGTTTCTTTGTAGCCCTTGTGCCAGAAATTCCTTAAAAACAACTCTGACTCTTTGGATGGAAAATTTCATGAACAATGGACAGGTTGCAGGGAGATTGCTTTTGAATACCCTCTAAGATCTCTGGAACTCAGTCCCTTAAATATTTTTTTTTTGCATGGGGACATCTAAAAGATAAGGTGTACATTCAAAAACATTAGAGGATAGGATCTGAGGATGGCAAAACAGCAGGAAACACACAGAATTTCAAATGGCTTTTGTGCATATGTGCCAGAGGAGGACATTTTGAACATCTTAAATGAGCTTTTTCATTTAAATAGAAGCCAAATATGTAATTCAGTTGTTAAATAAAAAAAAAGTATTTAAATGTAATTATCATATTCAGTAATTATAGCTTATTAAAAGTGTGTCTACATGATCTGACACTGTGTGTGTCAGAGAGAAACCCCTTGATGAACTTCTTCATCAAGGGTTAACAGCCAAAAACAAAGGAAATTCAGCAAACCCCCGCTATTCGCGGGGGTTACGTTCCTGAGAAATGTCGCGAATACCGAAAACGCGAATACTGAGTTATGGCTCGCATAGTAATAAAGGGGTTCCGTTCCAAAGTATGAAATATATAAGAAAAATTAGTCTAAAATTTTGTCTATGTATGTATGTACAGTAAACCCCCGCTATTCGCGGTATCTGTATTCACGTATTCACGATCGCCGATTTAATATAAAATGAAACCTAAAAAAATGTGAATTTTAAAGCACCATGAATATTTTTGGCCATAAAAAACATGGGCGTGGCTAAAATTATCTTTCCCGGTGAAAACAGCGCTCCGTGGGTGGGGGGAGAGGGGTGACAAAATCACGAGCGTGGATGTTTCTCGCTAATCCTTGTTCAGTATGTGTTATGCGTTTGTCATGGAAGGTTTCGTCGTTTGCTTTTAATTTATATGTTTATAAATTGAATAAATTTATATGCTTACAAAAATGATAAATCTACCGTTTTGCAGTGTAAAACAGACTTTTTCGAGTGTGTTAACGGAAGAAAGTGGCTTTATTGTGGACAAATTCTTTCTAACCCCTACAAAAATATGGCTACGAATAAAAAGAGAAATGTGAAAATATCAAAGAAGGTGATGACATTAGCGAATAAAATTGAGTTATTAGACAAAATTTCTAATGGCGAAAGTGTCTCCTCAGTGGCAAAACATTATAAAATCAATGAGTCAACGGTACGATCATTCAAAAAATCGGAAGAAAAAATCCACCGTAGTGTCCGTGAAAACGCGCTAATTGTTTCAAAAATTTGCTCTGTAACTCGTGATGTTAAATTAGAAAAAATGGAAAAGGCTTTAAATCTGTGGATAAAAGACCGAACGCAAAATAAAATTCCGTTAAGTTCACTCATCATTCGCGAAAAGGCAAAACTCCTTTATCAACACTTTAGCGAAACTGGTGATAGCAGTGGCGGGATGTTTTTTTTGCTAGCAAGCAAAGGCACTGGTTTGAAAGATTTGTTTGAAATTTCAAATAAATATTACATTTAATATTAAATTGTTTCTTATTTTCATTTCGATGCCATATGCTTGCATTTCACTATGTACTGTCTATGTACATAGTCATATTATGAAGGGCCGACCGGGCTAGCCGAGTGGGTAAAGTACCTGCCCGGCAACCCAAAGGTCGCGGGTTCGATTCCCGCCTCGGGCTTGGATCAAAGTACTGCAAAAAACTTGGGAGGTGCAATATGGCCACAGAAGCCGATGCGCCAACAACTACCAAATCAAAAAAAAAAAAAAAATATTATGAAGGTACATATAATACATACATAGACAAAATTTTAGACTAGTTTTTCTTATATATTTCATACTTTGGAACGGAACCCCTTTATTACTATGGGAGCCATAACTCAGTATTCGCGACATTTCTCAGGAACGTAACCCCCGCAAATAGCGGGGGTTTACTGTATTATATGTACCTTCATAATATGACTATGTACATAGACAGTACATAGTGAAATGAAAATAAAAAACAATTTAATATTAAATGTAATAATTATTAGAAATTTCAAACAAATCTTTCAAACCAGCACCTTTGCTAGCAAAAAAACTTATCCCGCCAGTGCTATCACCAGTTTCGCTAAAGTGTTGATAAAGGAGTTTTGCTTTTTCACGAATGATGAGTGAACTTAACGGAATTTTATTTTGAGTTCGGTCTTCTATCCACAGATTTAAAGCTTTTTCCATTTTTTTCTAATTTAACATCACGAGTTACAGAGCAAATTTTTGAAGCAATTAGCACGTTTTCACAGACACTACGGCGGATTTTTTCTTCCGATTTTTTTTATTGATCATACCATTGACTTATTGATTTTATAATGTTTTGCCTCTGAGGAGACACTTTCACCATTAGAAATTTTATCTAATAACTCAATTTTATTCGCTAATGTCATCACCTTCTTTGATATTTTCACATTTCTCTTGTTATTCGTAGCCATATTTTTGTAGGGGTTAGAAAGAACTTGTCCACAATAAAGTCACTTTCTTCCGTTAACACACTCGAAAAAGTATGTTTTACACTGCAAAACGGTAGATTTATCATTTTTGTAAGCATATAAATTAAAAGCAAATGACGAAACCTTCCATGACAAGCGCATAGCACATACCGAACAAGGATTAGTGAGAAACATCCACACTCGCGATTTTGTCACCCCTCTCCCTCCATCCACTGAGCGCTGTTTTGACCGGGAAAGATAATTTTAGCCACGCCCATGTTTTTTTATGGCGGAAAATATTCACGGCACTTTAAAATTCACATTTTTTTAGGTTTCATTTTATATTAAATCGGCGATCGCGAATACCGAGATACCGCGAATAGCAGGGGTTTACTGTATAGCAAGAAGCAAGGCTCTGTTTCTGATATGAAGTATACATAGCACGTGGTTAAAATAATGAAACTAAGATGAAAAAGTGTGTACAGGAGCCAAATAAAATATGGCGGTAAGTAAGAAGTTGACATATATTTCATAGCCGACCCAACAGAGATGAAAAAAGGAAAGGAAAGAAAAGAAAATATTGCAATCGAAACAAGAGGAATTTAGAATGAAGGACCAAGACAAAGAAAGACAACTTACTCCGGTTCCAAGCAGGGGTAAATATTCGGGGGCATAATTTGCTAATTCTTTTCTACACTGATACAACTCAACTTGACGGTTACTCCCCTTCATCCATCTCCCCAACACCTGCTTGGAACCGCAGTAAGTTGTCTTTCTTTGTCTTGGTCCTTCATTCTAAATTCTTCTTGCTTAGATTGCAATATTTTCTTTTCTTTCCTTTTTTTTTTTCTTTTTCGGCCTCTGTTGGGTCAGCGGCGCATTATACCCTTAGTAGCTAATGCGCCAATAAAATCAAAACCAAACCAATCTGTTGGGTCAGCTATGAAATATACATCAATTGCCTACTTACTGCTACATTTTATTTGGCTCCGGTACCTGCTTTTTCATCTTGGTTTCATTATTTTAACCACGTGCTATGTATATTTCATATCAGAAACAGAGGCCTTACTTCTTGCTATATTTCCTTTGTTTTTGGCTGCTGACCCTTGATGAAGAAGTTAAAATCATCTGATATATAGCATTAAGTGCTACTGGTAATATATTACTTTTATTTTTCAGGTACCTAATGATTTCTTCCATTGTTACTACTTCCAGTTTTGTCAACTTTTCTCCATTTCTTCTCCAATCTACTTATCTACATTTTATTATGATCATTGGATATTTCTACTGTTTCCAGTACTGCCCCTAGTCCATAAACCATCCTAATATATCACTAAATATCATTCTTTATTTTGCTGTGAATGTTCACTACAACCTCTTATTATTGTATACAGGCACTCTCCGGCTTATGCAATACTCGACTTACATAAATTTGACTTTACATAAGTTTTTGACAGCCGGTGCAAACTTAAAAAAAAAATCATTGAAACGTATTTTGCTCCTGTAGGAATAAATGGTGGTATCGCGAAAATATCGTAATGTGAACCCAATAACCTCAGAAGTTGAAAATTTGACTATATAACTAAGCTATTTATCTCTATAAAAGGTCATTTTTGTAATGGAAATTGCACTACACTTTCATCATTATCATATGTTCCGTTATAAGAATCAATTTTGAACGTCTTTGTGATATTTTTCTAAAGCACATTTCTGGAGGTAGGTCACCATCATAAAACAGTAAAAACAATTTGCACTTTCCAGTTTAATAGATTGTTAGCACAATCTATTATAAATGGTGGTAAACTCAATCTTATTGCATTTGCGATAACTGAAATTCTGTGGGTTTTTACGTTACGGTATTATGCTGAAATGAGTTCCCCTTCACTGAAATCTTCAATCATATAAAAAACAAATAAATTTTCAGAATCTTCTCTTCATTCCTATTTACTTATTACAACGGTGAAGGGAAAAAGGACCAACGGAAAGTGCAAGTGCTGGCAGCACTAGGAAACGAAACAAAATTGATTTTGAAACGAAGATGATTAATTAAGAAGTACGAAGCAGGACAAAGTTTGTCATCTATTGCACAGAATTAGGTCTCGCTGCTTCAACAGTGAATACTATTTAAGAGACAATGCATCTATAAAAGAACATACTAAAGGATCAGTGCATTTAAGATTAATGGTGATCACAAAACAGCATTCAGGTGCTATATTGAAGATGGAAAAGCTATTAATAATATGGATGGAAAATCAGATTCAGGAGCAAGTGCCCCTGAGTCCAATGGCCATTCAAGCAAAAGCAAGAAGTATTTATGAAGATATTAAGGATAAGTACAGCGAACCCCAAGCAAAGTTCGTGGCAAGCAACGGGTGATTTAATAGGTTCAAGCATCATACTAGTTTCCAAAACATTAAAGGATGCAGTGAAGTCACCAGTGCCGATTATGAGTGCGGAGAACACCAATGCACTCATAATATCTCATTTGAATTTAGGGCATAACACAAAGCTGAAACAAGTGAGAGTGTGTCACCCCCTGGTTGTTTGGCACTTTTTCTCTTTACGTTATATGTTTGTTTACTTAAGTAACAAATGCGAGGGAATAAAAATGTAGTATTTCATCAAAGATATGAGTTTTATGAAATGAATAAATATTACAAGCATAGTTCCGTCTAATTTTTTTCGCCTATTGACGGAATGAACATTACTATGGGCACTTGGAATATGCTATTGTGTAGATGAACATTAAAAGAGTAAGGAATGTAAATTTGTGATTTCCACATTGGGTGGCTGCCCAGGCACCCAACTTAGAGAGAACCCTGATCACGAGTGCCATTTTAACAACCGGTTTGCCGAACTCAACAAAAAATTAGGTATCGGTTCTGCTGAACCGGTGCGAACCGGTTGAATCCCACCACTGTATATATTGCACTAAAATAAAACAAAATAAGAACCCATAATGAGTAAGAAGTTAAATCAGAAAACATTTAAATTTAAACATTTAGATTTAAAAATTTTCATTATTAAATTTTTTATGTTCAATTGTAATAAAATTGTTTTTTTTTTTAAATTTGTTATTAAAACATTCTACTTTTTGAATAAAAAGTATCTTATTTGTTAAATTTAGTATGTTTATGTATATGCATTGGAATTTTCATTTTTCAGTTAAAAAATATAACACTAGCCAATATTAAATTTTTTCAATGTTGTACAAATTATCATTAAATCAATATAATGTTAAATTATGCAATTAATTTTTGCTCTAGATTGCTTAAGTCACATTTATAAATAACAGAAAATTTTATAATATTGCAAAGTATTGCACTTTCCCACCCAGCTACTTCATAATGCAGGCGCCTCCGTAGCCAGGTGGGAAGGAGCAGCAGTGCGTAGCACACGCTTCTTGATTAGACCGGGGTTCGAGCCCGTCACCACCAAATACGGAGGATGCGGAAAGGTTAAGGAATGACCACCGCATATCCTGGAGCAATATGGCCTTAGTTGCTAATGCTCCTAAAAAAAAAAAAAAAAAAAAACCAAAAACAAACTTCATAATGCCACCCAGCTGGCAAAATTTTATGGGGAGAACACTGGGACTGAACAATGTCAGTGAAGAAATATAAAAAATACTGACACATCTGCCTCATTTGTTTAATTGCTTACTCCCTGTCACACGGGCACGGTTCGCTTTGACCATTTCACACCTTCCCCCACTCCAGGTGCCTCCATAGCCAGGTGGGCAGGAGCAGCAGTGTGAAGCACATGCTTCTTGGTTAGACCGGGGTTCGAGCCCGTGACCACCAAATACGGAGGATGCAGAAAGGTCAGGGAATGACCACCGGATATCCCCGGAGCAATATGGCCTTAGTTGCTAATGCTCCTAAAAACCAAATAACAAACAAACCTTTCAACACACACACACTTGGGGTTACTTCAACCAATATAAATATACATAGAACTATCAGCTCATTTCTTTGGTCTTCTATACACCGTCTCTGGGCTGATCCTACAGTAAGTTGTCAAATACACCTGACTTTATTCTTTCGCTCTTTTTTCTTTTGACAGAATTTATCAGTTTTATTTTAGCATTTTACTTATTTATTTATTTATTTTTGAATTATATTCTTTTTATTCCTTCCTTTTTTGGACTCTGTCGGGTCTGCTATTATGTATACGTTTCATACGTATACATAATATACATAATTGAAATATCGTTCAAGGTTTAGGCCTAAATGGTTATCAAATGAACTAATGAGACTCGTGACAGAGAAGAAAAATGCATGGGATGCATATAAATTATCAGGTGACGCAGAAGCCTGTGGCAGATATAAGCTAGTCTGTAATCAGGTCACAAAGGAGGTTCGGCAGGCGAAGGCGGATTACGAGAAATCTTTGGCAAAAGATGCTAAGAAAAACAGCAAGGATTTCTTTACTTATATAAACTCTAAAAGGAAGGGGATGAATATGATTGGTCCACTTGACATCGATGGTTCGACTGTTGATGATCCTGCTCAGATAGCAAACAAACTGAATGAGTATTTTGCATCTACATTCACACGTGAGGAATTATTACAATTTGAAAATGGAAGAAGGTTATCAAATTGTAGCAGTGTGCTTAATGATTTTGTAATAACTGAGAGCAAAGTGGAGGAGAAATTGTTGAAGTTAAACATAAGAAAGGCACCTGGGGTGGATGGGATCTATCCAGTTATTTTAAAGGAGGCGGCAAAGCAACTAAGCAAACCCTTAGCCATAATTATGAGAGCATCCTTGGACTCAGGAGAGGTTCCCACGGACTGGAGATGTGCAAATGTGTCCCCAATTCAAAAAGGGGGATCGAAGGGTGACACGAGTAATTACAGACAGTTAGTTTAACTTCTGTTCCGGGTAAAATAATGGAGTCGCTGGTTAAAGATGCATTGCAGGATCATCTAGACAAGACTGCAGCAATAATTCAAACACAGCATGGGTTTGTTAAGGGAAAGTCTTGTCTGACAAATTTGATTGGTTATTATGATGTGGTCACAAAGGAACTGGATGCAAAAAATAATTTTGATATCATATACTTGGATTTCAGGAAAGCTTTTGACACTGTTGCGCATGGAAGACTACTGTACAAATTGGAGCAGAATGGTATTAAGGGTAAGTTGCTACAATGGATAAAAGGATGGTTAAGTGGGAGAAGACAGAGGGTGGTAATCAATGGGTGCTGCTCTTCGTGGACTAATGTTATTAGTGGAGTCCCACAGGGTTCGGTGTTGGGTCCACTGTTGTTTTGTGTATTTATCAATGATATTGATGAAGGTATATCAGGCTTAATGTCGAAGTTTGCAGATGACACAAAGGTTGGCAGGGTTGTTAATGACAGTAATGGCAGTGTGCTACTGCAAGAGGATCTAGATAATTTGGGCAGATGGGCTAAGAAGTGGCAAGTGAAGTTCAACCTTGACAAATGCAAAGTACTGCATATGGGTAGAAGTAACCCCAGAGAAACGTACCAACTGTGTGGTACTACACTTAAGGTGGTAGAAAATGAAAAAGACCTGGGAGTAATTGTGCAGTCAGATATGAAGTTTTCTGAGCAGTGCAGACAGGCTGCTAAGGCGGGTCATGGGGTTTTGTCAATGATATATAGGAATTTTGCTAGCAGGGAAAAGGAGGTGATTGTCCCTCTGTATAAGGCAATGGTCAGGCCACGCCTTGAGTACTGCGTACAGGTCTGGAGGCCTCATTTTAGGAAGGATGTAGATTTGCTTGAGCATGTACAGAGAAGAGCAACACGATTGGTGAGGGGAATGAAGGGATTCTCTTACCAAGAGAGGCTTAAGTTCTGCAAATTGCAGTGGCTGGAGACTAGGCACCTGCGCGGTGATCTGATTGAGGTCTATAAGGCCTTGAATGGGTTGAGCACGCTGAATTCTGATGGGATCCTTCCACTTGTTCAGATTACCAACCTACGGGGACATAAGTTCAAATTAAGAAAGGACAGATGTAGAATAGATGTGCGGAAATTTGCCTTTAGCCAGCGGGTGGTTAATTGCTGGAACAAACTTCCATCTGTCGTTGTAGAAGTTGATAGGTTAAATAAATTTAAGGAGGAACTGGACAGGCATTTTGAGGTAATGGTGTGATTTTTTTTTTTTTTTTTTTGGCTGATGCTGCATAAGCTCCTACACTTGCTTTCTTGCATCATGTGCCACTACTACTACTACTACTACTAAATCATAACAGAAACAGAGACCTTGTCTATTGCTGTGGCTTCTACAGTTTTGGCTGCCAACCCCATGGTTGGCAGCCAAAATTTCGATACCATTTTTATATTCGATACCATCGAATATAAAAATTTATTCGATACCATTTTTATTATTTGATGTTATTTTTAAGTTAATCTTAATTTCATTTAAGGCGCCTCTGTAGCCAGGTGGGCAGGAGCGACAGTGCGTAGCACACGCTTCTTGATTAGACCGGGGTTTGAGCCCGTGACCACCAAATATGGAGGATGCGGAAAGGTCAGGGAATGACCACCGCATATCCCCGGAGCAATATGGCCTTAGTTGCTAATGCTCCTAAAAACCAAATAACAACAACAGTTTCATTTAATTTCAGGTAATCTACTTTTACCTTGCAGGCATTCTCAGTTTATTCCATTGTAATTACACATGACAGGTTAGCAACCCTACTCAATATACTGATCAAATACATTTGTCTATATTTCATTATGATTGCTGGGTATTTCTGCTATAACTAGTAGTGTCCCGGATCCATAATCCGATTAAAGAAATTAATAACTTTTTCGTTCTTTTTTAGACATTCAGTTTTATCAATATATCCTATTATTTTTATTTATATTATATGCATATGTAATTTTTTTATTTATTTCTTATGCCTAATTTGTATTATTATTAATTATTATAGCTTATACAACATGTTGAATATTGCTTTTAGCAGCCACTTATGTTTGTGATTACTTTCTGTTCTTGGTAATTTTTTTTTTCCTGCTCATAGTTTGTGTTAGTTGATTCGTTTTCGCTACTCATACTCCCATTTAATTGGTTTATATTTCTGGTTATCAACTGAATTTCTTCATTCTGGTGGCATCTCGCTTAGCGAAGAGTGCTTCGATCTTTCCTGTTTTTCTGTTGCTGCGTTAGGGCCTCCGTGATGTCATTTTATTGCTCCGGTGGGTTGACTTTTGAGTTTCTGCTGGCATGGTAAGTTGCATTGTGTTCAAAATGCAGTAATATTCACAGCTGTTGTGTCCAGTGGCCCTCTGATGAGAATGTGTATAACAGTAGTTTTTTATCTGCTCCTTGTGGTTTATATTATGTCTATCTTTAGTGGTAGGTTTGTTATGTCTCTTTTTGTGATATTTCACATTGTTTTGGCCTTGGCGTTAACAAATGGGCACCAGTCTAAATTTAACATTTATTGGCGTATTAATTAGGTTTTATTTCCCTACATCTAATATTTCAAAATTTCTATACATATTTTCCTACCACATATCTTCATTTTTCTCTTCTGTCCATATTATTTATCTGTTTTTTTTTTTTCACTCTTCCACTTTTTTTTTTGTCTAATTTATATTTTATATATAAAATAAGTTTATTGGCAAATAAAAATATGCATACAAAATGTGTATGCATATTTTTCGTGTGTATTTAAATGGAAGTTTTCTTCCACACACTACTTGGCTGTTCACTAATGAAGGCCACCCACCAGACGATGAGAAGCCAGTAAGCTTCAAAGCAGGCATCCTGTCAGTATCTCAGATTTTTAAATGCTTAACAGATTTGCACGGAACTCAAATCTGTCAGGTTTTGTTTTCTGCATTAATGTAGCCCCTACAATCCAATATCATAATATTATGTTGCATTTTATAATTACAAAAAAAAAACAAAAAAAACAGTTAATAAAGTACTTGATAGAACAAATTTATATTTGCAGACAAATCAGCAGCTGCCCCCGAAGACTCGGATGTAGAATATGGGTAATCTAATCAGCCATATTTAGCATGTAATTTGTTACTATAGTTGAACCAGAAACTCTTTTGCCTAATAAAATACAAGCCTGAACATATTTTTCAAATGACATTCATTTTGCAGCACCATGAATACATGGCTACAAAAATAATATCAACTGAAAAATACAAACCTTTTTGAATAAATGTAAAATATAATCTGTTAGATCAATTTTTGAGAAATTTGAATAAACCCTGCTTTCTCCTAAATAAAAGACTGAGATTGGCAGCACCACAGCTTAGACAATGGTGAATGCCTTTGACATAGCATTGTAGGTAACAAATTTTAATTGCCTAAATAGCCATTAAGTGTTGTTATCTAAGGGGGTTATTTTAGCTGAGCAGAGGTGACATGGCCCTTGTAACAATTATTCATTATTTGGAAATAGTGAGTGGTATAAGAGGGACAAATAGGAATACTTAAGTGCTATATAATAGAACATTATATGAATACAAAATAATAATTTGATTGGAAAATTTAAATTTATTTGGTATTGTCCTGATTGTTTTCTTTCAAGTATACAAAGTGGATTTTTGCAGCTTTGTAAATTAGTTTTTTGGTTAATTTTTGAGTAATTAATTTTGAATTAAATCAAATTGATTAATTAAAAATTGATCACTTAGTTGATTAAAGGCATTAATCAAAATTGATTTCTTGGCTACTCTGCATAAAAAGAAATGCAACCCATCCTGTTATATGAAGTAATATATATTTGTTTTTCTAAATCTTCATATTTTATTTTAGTCCAAATTGTTTCCTTCATTGCACTTTTATATTTTTTTAAAATAGGGTCAGGAAAAGATCAATGCTGGTTATCCCTTACCTACTCCAACAGAGGAATCAATATTCCATCACCTAGGACTACAGTACAGACCTCCAGAAGAAAGAGATCATTGATTTTAGGCTGGTGGTCATCGCTAAAAATTGTATAGTCTGATCGTTAACATTAATAACTTTTTAATTTTAAAAAAAAACTTTATTTTTAAAACTTGTTAAGTCAATGGCCATATTTCAACTACTGATTGTAAAAGCAGTGTGAAGTATGGTTTCAAATAACTTTTATATCTATATCTTATATCGATCCTCTACTTCATCAATCTATTTTTAGTGATTAATATTTATATACGAGGTGTGACAAAGTTTCGAGAATAATTTTGTTTCTGTCAAAGTGGCCACACTGTAAACCATTACATCCTCCTGCTGTGTAGCCTGAACCCCCCCCTCTACCTGCATGCAAAGGGTAAACGTCAGTCGTTTCAGTCATTTGTACAAGTTGGGTCATGTAAAGACATGTTTCATTCCGTGTTACGTGAAAAATGGAATGCAATTTAGAGCAAAGAGTTGTGATAAAATTTTTGGTGAAAAGTAGTGAATCATCAGCAGATATTTATGGAAATGATACCAGGTCGAAACCACACATTTTCAATTGGGTAAAACAGTTTCGAGAAGGACGTGAATCTGTTGAAGATGCTGAGCGTTAAGGGCATCCTTCCACGACTCGACATGATGAAAACATTGTTCGAAGCGATATGATTGCCAAAAAACTAAACATTTATCTGGAAATTGTTAGATTAATTTTGATTGAAAATTTGTTGATGAGAAAAGTGTGTGCAAAAAACTGGTACTGAAAAACTTCTCTCGTGAGCAGAAAGAAATTCGGTTGTGACATTCTCAGATGTTGGAAAACATTGAAGATGTTCCAGATTTGCTTTCTCGCATGATTACAGGGGATGGAAGCTGGGTTTTCTTACGACTCCAAAGCAAAAAGGCAAAGTCAACAGTGGAAGGGAGCTTCCTCACCAAGACCCAAAAAAGTGAGAATATCAAAGTCAAAAGTGAAAACCATGTTAATTTGCTTTTTTTATCGAAAAGGAATTGTCCACAAAGAGTTTGTTCCACCTAATGTCAATCAACAATTTTATCATCAAGTTTTGGAAAGGCTTTGCAAGCGAGTCAACCAGGTTCAACCTGAAATTGCTTCATTGTGGATTTTGCATCATGACAATGCTCCCGCACATTTCACCATTGTAGTGAAAGAGTTTTTAACTTCAAAATTGATCACAATGTTGCAGCACCCTCCAATTTTCCGGATTTGTCTCCTTGTGACTTCTTTTTATTTCCTCAACTAAAAGGAGTCATGAAAGGAACACATTTTCAGTCAGTTTCTGAAATTTAGAGTAATGTAACACGGGTATTAAAACAGATACCAGAAATTGAGTACCAGAAATGTTACGATCAATGGATCCATGATCTTGCCTGCAATGGGATTGAATCAGCATGCTTCCTTTGTTTTGATTTTGGAGTAAATGTGCCTGATACCTGTCATGAAACTCTTCAAATATTCAATTAAGTTGGTTATAAAAACATGCACTGCAATTATGTTATGTCAAAGGCAATCACTGATTATGCAGAAACTTGTATTCTGAAGTTCAACATCCTTGTAATAAATGACAAATGGATGCAATGTAGCCTGACTATTCTCCCTTGAACAGCATCTTGCACAACAAATGAATAATTTTCTGCAAAATCCATCAAGATGACCAATTCTCCTGTCATTAGGCTTTCCTTTGTTGACTTCAAATGGTAGCTTTGATGTTTAGCAATGTAGTGATGCCAGGAAAGGTTAAATATCTTTGTACTCAACTCTTTGATAACATCTTCTGTTATTAATTTCTTTGTGTCCAGTGTATATCCATTGATTGAATTCAATAATGTTGTCTGTTTCATTGTTTTCAAAAATATTCTTGAGAAACTTTTTTAATTCAGCTAATCCTGGACATTTTTCACAGCGATAAAGCATACAATCCTTTGACTCCAAATCACGGACTGTTTTACCAATGAGAACCTTGTAATCACATTCAATGGGACTTGCTGCTAGCATTAACTTGACATTTTGATGGATTGTGCATATACATACAGAATGTGACACACCACTTGGGTCGAAGTTTACAAAATTTAGAATATCCAATGCCAGATCCATTTCTATCTCGATAAGTTATAAACATTTCCTTAAAGTTGCTGAGTAGTAGTTGCTTTTACATTTGCATTTTTATTCCATCTGCATTTCTAATGGCAATGTAATCTTTCTTTCCAGAACATATCTGACTAAATTCATCATCTTCAAAAAATTCCATCACCTTTTGCTTTGCTTTACCTGTTCAAAAAGCTTTTTTCCTTGCTTTTTTCCAGGTATGGCCATGATTCCTTCTTCTGATATAAGTTTCTAGCTATCTTGACCATTCTTTCTGAGACACTAAACTCTTCCATTGTTTTCTTTATGGACCAACTACCTGGGGATAGTGTTAATATTTGAAGTTTTTCTGAATGACTTGATACCATCAACTTTTCTTTCAATTCTTTCAGCAGCCATTGTAATCTAAGCAATTTCCACACTGATGACTTGCACTTGGCTCCATCACTTCATTTGGATCCAAGCCACCAATAGCCGACCGGGCTAGCCGAGTGGGTAAAAGTACCTGCCCGGCAACCCAAAGGTCGCGGGTTCGATTCCCGCTTCGGGCTTGGATCAAAGTACTGCAAAAACCTTGGGAGGTGCAATATGGCCACAGAAGCCGATGTGCCAATAACTACCAAATCAAAAAAAAAAAAAAAAAAAAAACCAAGCCACCAATAGATAATTACATCTTGTACTTGACATGCCTTCCTTTTGGCATAGTCTTGTGAGTCTCTCTTAGCCATTCACTGAAATTTCAGTGGAGAAATACCAATAGCCATCAAACTTCTGTTCAAGCTTTCAGTCACGTGCATTTTGTCTTCATGGTTTGATCCGGATGAAGCTGATGTTCCTGTTGCTGCTTTTCGGCTGTTAGATTCTTTTTGGCATGGTTGGGCACAGCTTCTGGCCTGATTTTATGTCTACCTTTGTTAGGTCTTTCAGGTAATCTGCCATTGACAAATCAATTGGTTGTAAACTTTTTTTCACCATATGATTTTTCTTCTGGAAAGAGAATGAACACTACAAAAATTCAAATTTTGTCAAAAGCAAAGCCTCATGATGTAGATAAATTGTCTTCTTTACCCAGTTTTAATCCACAACATCGACGTATCAGCTATTAGCATTAGCAAAGGCAGATGATGCAAGAAAGCAAGCTTATATAGCATCAGCCAAAAAAAAAAAAAAAAAAACCCTTATTTCACCCATCCACTTGCTCCAAATGTTTGTTAAGTTCTGCCTTGAATCTATTTAAGCTATCAACTTCTACAATGACAGATGGAAGTTTGTTCCAGCAACCAACCACCCGCTGGCTAAAGGCAAATTTCCGCACATCTATCCTGCAACCGTCTTTCCTCAAATTGAATTTATGCCCTCTCAGGCGATTATTCTCAGCAAGAGCAAGAATCCCATCAGCATTGAGCATGCTCAAACCATTCAAGTCTTTATATACCTCAATCAGATCACCTCGCAGGTGCCTAGTCTCCGGACACTGTAATTCACAAAACTTAAGCCTTTCTTCGTAAGAGCAACCCTTTGTTCCATTCACTAATCTTGTTGCCCTTCTCTGTACTCGTTCCAGCAGCTCTACATCCTTCTTAAAAAGAGGCCTCCAGACCTGTATACAGTATCTAGATGTGGTCTGACCATTGCCTTATACAAAGGGATAATCACCTCCTTATCCCTGCTAGAAATATTCCTGTATATCATTGACAAGACACCATGACCTACTCTTGCAGACCATCTGCACTGCTCAGAAAACTTCATATCTGCCTCCACAATTACCCCCAGGTCCTTTTCATTCTCTACCACTGTCAGTGTGGTACCACAGAGTTGATATGTTACTCTGGGATAACTGCTTCCCATATGTAGTACTTTACATTTGTCAATGTTAAACTTCATTTGCCACCTCTTAGCCTATCTGCTCAACTTTTCTAGATCCTGTTGCAGCAGTGTACTGTCATTAGTGTCATTAACAACCCTGCCAACCTTAATATCATCTGCAAACTTGGACATTAAGCCTGATATACCATCAATATCATTTATAAATACAGAAAACAACAATGGACCCAAAACGGAACCCTGAAGGACTCCACTAATAACATTAGTCCACAATAAGCAGTGTCCATTGATTACCACTCTCTCTGTCTTCTCCCACTCAATCATCCCTTTATCCATAGCAGCAATTTGCCTCCAATGCCACACTGCTCCAATTTGTGCAGCAGTCTTCCATGTACAACAGTATCAAAGGCTTTTCTAAGATTATATATGATATCAAAATTATTCTTTGTATCCAGTTCCTTTGTGACTACATCATAGTATCCAATCAAATTAGTCAGACAAGACTTCCCCTTAACAAAACCATGCTGTGTCCGAGCTATAATTGAAGTCTTGTCTAGATGATCCTGCAATGCTTCTTTAACCAGTGCCTCCATTAATTTCCCATTAACTTGACATTTTGATGGATTGTGTGTACACATACAGAATGTGACACACCACTTGGGTCGAAGTTTACAAAATTTAGAAAATCCAATGCCAGATCCATTTCTATCTCGATAAGTTATAAACATTTCCTTAAAGTTGCTGAGTAGTAGTTGCTTTTACATTTGCATTTTTATTCCATCTGCATTTCTAATGGCAATGTAATCTTTCTTTCCAGAGCATATCTGACTAAATTCATCGTCTTCAAAAAATTCCATCACCTTTTGCTTTGCTTTACCTGCCCAAAAAGCTTTTTTCCTTGCTTTTTTCCAGGTATGGCCATGATTCCTTCTTCTGATATAAGTTTCTAGCTTTCTTGACCATTCTTTCTGAGACACTAAACTCTTCCATTGTTTTCTTTATGGACCAACTACCTGGGGATAGTGTTAATGTTTGAAGTTTTTCTGAATGACTTGATACCATCAACTTTTCTTTCAATTCTTTCAGCAGCCATTGTAATCTAAGCAATTTCCACACTGATGACTTGCACTTGGCTCCATCACTTCATTTGGATCCAAGCCACCAATAGATAATTACATCTTGTACTTGACATGCCTTCCTTTTGGCATAGTCTTGCGAGTCTCTCTTAGCCATTCACTGAAATTTCAGTGAATGGCTAAGAGAAGTTAAACTAACAGATCTGTAATTACCTGTGTCTCCCTTTGATCCTCCTTTGTGGATTGGGGTCGCATTTGCACATCTCCAGTCCGTGGGTACCTCCCCTGAGTCCAGGGAAGCTAAGGGTTTGCTTACTTCCTTTGCCACCTCCTTTAATATAACTGGATAGATTCCATCCACCCCTGGTGTCTTTCTTGTGTTTATCTTCAACAATTTCTCCTCCACTTTACTCTCAGTTATTATAAGATTATCTAGCTTATTGCCAGAGTTGAATAAACCTCTGGCATTCCCCTCCCTGAATAACTCCTCATGTGTGAATGTAGATGCAAAATATTCATTTAGTTTGTTATCTACCTGAGCAGGATCATCAACAGTTGAACCATCGATATCAAGTGGACCAATCTGATTTATCCCCTTCCTTCTAGAGTTTACATAAGTAAAGAAGTCTTTGCTGTTTTTCTTTGCATCCTTTGCCAAAGATTTCTCGTAATCTGCCTTCGCCTGCCCAACCTCCTTTATAACTTGGTTACAGACCAGTTTATATCTATCATAGGCTTCTGTGTCGCATGTTAATTTATATGTATCCCATGCATTTTTCTTCTCTGTCACATGTCTAATTAATTCATCTGACCTTCGTTTAGGCCTAAAACTTGAACACTATTTCTTTGTTGGTATGAGAAGCCTAGTAGCTTCCAAGATTAATTCTTTGAATGCTTCCCATTTTGAATTTGCTGTTGGTAACATCATCAGTTGGTTCCACCGTATAGAATTTAAATACCGTCTCAGACCACCGTAGTCACCTTTACGAAAGCAAAAAGCCTTCACTTTACCCTTGATGGTAGTTGCCTCTTTGAGTAAATCCCACTTCAGTATACTGTGATCACTGCCACCTAGTGGTTCCTTTATCTGCAGATTCTTGATGCATGAAGAATCATTACTGATAAATAGATCAAGAGTATTACTCCCTCTAGTTGCCTCCCGAACATGTGCTGTAGGAAACAATCATCCAATAAATCCACAAAAGCCTTTCTAGTGTGTGTGTGACCAACCCACAAATTCCATTCAATATCTGGGAAATTAAAATCCCCCATTATAAGACACTCTAATTTACTGGCCCACTCTATTTCTCTGCACAATTGCTCATTATACTCCTCAGATTCATTAGGCCTATAACACACACACCTACTCTCATTTTTCCTTTCCCAGTGCTTACTGGGAAAGGAAAAATTTGACACAAAACTAATGAGACTTATGTCACACAAAACAGACTCAACATTGCATTGTTCACCAACATCAATTGGATGCACTTCCTTAGATTTTGTGTGTTTCTTAACTAACAGCATAACCCCTCCTCCCTTCCTGTCCTGTCTATCCTTTCTGTACACATTGTACTCCCCAAATTCCAGTTCTGCATTACTTATGTCTGTGTGACACCGTGTCTCTGATATCCCAACAATATCTGCCTTTGATGTCTTGACTAGCACTTCAAGCTCATCGAATTTATTAACTATACTCCTAGCATTGGTGTACATGCAAGTATACATGCACCTGTTTCTACTCTTAGTTACCCTAACACAGCCCATGTATTTATTTGCTCTAATATGACTCCCAGCAGTCCTGGAAATTCCCATTGCCTTGCTTTCCAGGCTGCTGCTCAATTGCATTTCAATAGAAGTAGTGCAAGAATCACTTTTACCTCTGCCAGCGGCTACTTTTAATCTATTATTCCTTGTATCCCCCCCAAGCTAGCAGTTGTCCGACTCACCTAACACTGCCTCGATAGCATCAGCAAAAATTCTTGCACCCTTTCTGTTTAAGTGTATCCCATCCCTGTAGAAGCAGTCTCTCCTGTTAACAAGCACAGACCAGGCTGAGAAAAATTTCTACCCCTTGAGCCTTGCACAGTCTCTCCAGGGCCAAATTGATCGACAAGGCTATCATCATGTACTCCCTCCTATTGTGTCTGGGCAGAATTGCACACACTTTCAAATTCAACCCTAACTCACTGCCTTTTTTCAGCATTGTCTTGTAGTTGTTAAGTAATTCTGCCGGTCTCCTACTCTTAATATCATTAGTGCTAATGTGTACAACAATATCGCCCTTTATGCCCTTAAAGGATGATATCTGCCCTACAACGTCACCAATGTTTGCCCCTGGCAGACATACCCTGGTCCTGTTCCATCTATCCTTTTTGCACAATATGTTCCCCATTTCCCTGAAATAGAGTCACCTACAACAACTAGTTCCTTTGGGACCAGTGCATTCTCCCTTGGGGAATGCGCTGGTCCCAAAGGTTGTATGAATTTTATGATGAATAAACTCCTTACGTCACGCACACACACAAAGACATTCCCCTTGGTGATATCATGTTACGTTCCTGATTGCTCCACAAACATCAAACAAGCACTGTGTTGCGTGATGATCAAGTGCAAGCTCTGGCATTGATTTTGGGCAGCTGACAGCTTGATGGGACCCTCAATTTAAATCCTTCGAGGGCATCCACCCTTATCCTTCACGCTCTCGTATAAGCCCATAACAATGCTGAGTTGGCGCCTGATTTCCTTGCACTCCTTACATCACGCACACACACAAAGACATTCCCCTTGGCGATATCATGTTACGTTCCTGATTGCTCCACAAACATCAAACAAGCAGTGCATTTCAATAGACTGTGATTCAGAGGACAAATGCCCCCTTCAGTTCTCCCCTGAGCCACAGCACTTCCACTAGTTCGAACCTTTTGCTTTGCTGCTCTGGTCTGAGTCATGATTTCTATTCAAGTTCAATAAAATTCCAGTACAAAATATAACCCTATGCAATGCAGTTATAACACTGTATATATGTATTTCGGTATCGAATATTATCTCTGAGTTATGTTATATGACTTTCTTATCCCCTGTCAACTTATATGTATTAATTAATGATGTTACGTTTGTAATAACTAGGTCGCTATATTTATTTAGTTAAACAAATACAATTCAATTGACAATGAAATTTAATAAGATTAATAAATTATACTGAATAATTATACTACTATACTCGCTATCTAGTTTTCCGTTAAACCTTACACTAGCACATGTATCGTATAACAATGGCAGCAAGATACGAACTGTTAATCTATGGACATGAGGTATTATTTACTTTCCAATTCGCGCTATCTAAATTCAAAATAAACCACGGAGCTTGACTAGGTCTATAAGCTATTTATAGAAAATAATTTAATCTAATAATTAAGTCAATAAAGCGGCTAAGTATAATTAAAAACTTTTCATTCGTGGGAGCTGCAAAACCTGTCCACACGTGGATTTGATACCCTTACCAATACTACCATATTTCCGCATATATAAGACGCACCTTTTTTCGAAAAATTTGGGGTCTAAAAACTGGGTGCGTCTTATACAATGGTTGTAGATTTTTTTACTTGCATTTCCCGCTTTTTCGCACTTGTTGCCGTTGCGCTCATTGTTTCGCACCTGTTACTGGTATATTAGGTTATGTTTTGCCACATTCTGCCCAGAAAAGGCTCAGAAAAGATTTTCGTACAGTGCTGAATTCAAGTAATGAGGAGTTGTATGAATTTTATTATGAATAAAACTTGAATTCAATAACTTTATGTAATACATTTTTTTTTCAAATTTCGGGCCCCAAAATTAAGGTGCCGTTATATCTAAAAACACATTAATAACAGCATGGTTCAAATATGAGCTATTTATACTTTTTTTTGTGTGATTCTAGAATATTCCAGAGTTCTAGAATGTTCATCAGGTTTTTTTGGAATTCAGGAATATTCCAGAATTCTAGAATGTTCATCAGGTTTTTTTGGAAGCATCTTATACATGGGGAAACACAGTAAGTAATAACTTACAAAATCTCTATCTAAATTCAATTTAAACTAAAGTATTGTTACTAGGAATATAAAGCAACTCTAAAAAATAAATTAATATGCCAATTTAAGTCAATAAAAAAGCAAAAACTTCTATTTGCTGGAGCCATAAAAACTTCGCCTGTTCACATGTACTCTCGCACCTACTCTCGATTTTTGGTGGTATTGTTCTTCAAATTCAAATTCTTTAAATAATTTTAACCCAGTTTTGCGGGGATATGATAGCATATGACTGATGGTGCATGAGTCCAGCTTATCTCCAGAAAAATCTTCTGATTCCATGGCTTTCATGCTGACTAATAAGTGGATGTTTCTGTAAGCAATGAAAACTTAATAAACTTTATTACAGTCAAACAATAAAAAATAGAGGAACAAAATAAACAAACTGTTCACCATGAAGATAAAACACATTAATAACAGCATGGTTCAAATATGAGCTATTTATACTTTTTTTTGTGTGATTCTAGAATATTCCAGAGTTCTAGAATGTTCATCAGGTTTTTTTGGAATTCAGGAATATTCCAGAATTCTAGAATGTTCATCAGGTTTTTTTTTGGAATTCAGGAATATTCCAGAGTTCTAGAATATTCTATAATTCTTGAGTATTCTTCTAGAATATTCCAGAATTCTGGAATATACTCCATTTCTAGATTAGTCTAACCATTAGGCAAGATTAAGGAAGTGTTCTGCAAGAAAAAAGATCTCACAAAATAACAATATGGCACATAAAAACTATTTGATGTTTAGGATTAATTTTAAGGTCTTAAGTGTAAAGACACAAAACAGATAAACCATCATTCTTATAGCTGAAACTCTACTCTTTCCAATGGTGGCAAAAACGAGAGAATTGAAGGTGTACCACATTAAGATATTTTCCCCTTAAGATAGGTCAAATTTGACTTCCAAATTTTGAGTCAATCTTAGAAGGAAAATATCTCAGCCAACAAACAAGTATAAGAGCTCATATTAGTTAGGCTGAATTCATGCAGTTGGTAAGTGGAGTGTCCAAATAAGAAGACTACATTGTAAAACTGAAGGATTTTGAGCCTGGACACCAAATGTTTTGCATTGTCTGCCAAAATTTAACTAGGTATACCAAGTTTCAGAGCACTACCTCTCACCATTGTGCAATAGTAACACTTAAAACTTTGAAAATTTTTGTGATTTATTCTGCATTAACACAAGTGACCTCCACAAAAAAGGTGCTGCTGCCTCAAGCATACTGTATTTTGAACTGAAATTTTGCACAGCTTCATTTGAAACCTGTTTAAACATCCACACCAAGTTTCAATAAAATTGAAGATGGTCGAGCACGGACCCCTAGGCCACTTGACATGGAATGACCCAATGTCGAAATTATTCCCCAAGTCCAGCTCTTGAGTGACCCTGTCAAAATAGCTAACCAGATTAATTAAACATGATTTTCCCTTTACAAAACCATGCTGAGTATCCTTCAGAATTCCATTTCTATCTAAATAATCCTGAATTCCACCCTTGATCATTGTCTCCATGATTTTCCAAACTACTGAAGTTAGACTAACCGGCCAGTAATTTCCCACTTCACCCTTAGAAAGAGGAAATTACCAGCCTTATGTATTGGAGATACATTGGCACTTTTCCAATCCAACAGAATCACTCCCGAGTCCAGTGATGCTCTCATAATTAGCCTCAATGGCTCAATGCCCTCACTTGCTGCCTCCCTTAAGGTTATAGGGCATATTCCACCAACCCTAGGAGCCTTACTGGCCTAAAGGCTCAACAGTTTTTTCATGAAATAAACATATGAAATTGTAACTTCATTCCCATAATATCTCATTGACACAAGGTTATTCTTCTGTGAATATCGATGCAAAGTAACTGTTGAGTTCATCTGCAACTTCAGCTGCGGTATCTGATACTATCCCACATCCATTACATAAGGGTCCTTTTTTTCTTTGCATTAATATATGTGAAGAATTCCCTATTCCTCCTCTTTGCCAGTGATTTCTCATAATCTGCCTTTGCCAGCCTAACCTTTTCTGTGGGCTATTACAGATCAATTTGTAGCTGTTATATGCTTTTGTACTTTTTATTGCTCTGTAACTTTTCCATGCCATCTTTTTCTGCTTAAGTAATCTGGCAACTTCATTATTCATCCAACTTGGAATCCTTCTCACGGTGTATTTTTTTTTTAATGATATATACCTATTCAAGGCTTCTGTAATTAATGTTTTAAAGGTATACCATAGTTCAATTGTATTCGCTCCCTGTAAGATATCTTCCCAGTTAATAGAGGCCATGTAGCACCTTAAGCTGTTGTAATTTCCTTTCCTGAAGTTATAACCCATTCCTTTGCCTTTAACTATTGCTACCTCTCTCTTCATCATCCACTGTAGAACTCCATGATCACTTCCTGCTACTGGTTTCTGTACTGTCAACCTTATTATGTCATCTGGTTCATGGGTGGTGAGATGAGGTCTTGAGTATTCTTTTCCCTAGTACTTTCCCTGACATGTTGATACAAATAGCAATCATCTAGTTCATTTAAAAATTTTGTCCCTCGTGGAGTTTCCCTCCCATTTGCTCCAATCAATTAGAGGCAAATTGAAATCACCCATAATAAGACATTCATGCTTACTTGCCCATTCCATTTGCATGTAGAGGCTCTCATCATAATCTTCACAATCACCTGGCCTGTAGATTACTCCCACTCTCATTATACCTTTGCTTCCAAATATCTCACACCATACAGATTCTATATTAGCATGCGAAACATCTGAAACCGAGAAGGCTTTCATCGAGCTCAGGCTTCTTTTGGTGAGAAGCATGACCCCACCACCCCTTCTATCTTCCGTATCCTTCCTAAATACATTATACATGCTGTACTGAAACTCGTCATCCCTATCTCCATGTGGCACCATGTTTCTGTAAGCGCTGTTATGTCAGCATTACTTGCCCTAACGAGCAGTTCAAATTCACTCATTTTATTAACGACACTTCTGACATTACTGTATAAACAATTAAGACTTAGTGTTCTTGTATAGTTAACTACCCTGATACATCCCTTAAAGTTATTTAAGCTCGATTCCCTGGTATTTGCTGCCCGCTCATTTGAAACGTTTCTACCCTCAGAACATCTTGCTAATATGTTCTGTTGCGGTAACAAACAAGAATGAGGTATGTGCAAGCGTTAATTTGACCAATATTATCAGATAAATGCGTATCTATATTACCCTTGTCCCCCTCCCCCCTAAACTAGCAGTTTCCCTGAACCTTTAATGTATCCTCAATAATACTGGCAAAAACTCTTGCACCACTTTTGTTTAAATGTATCCTGTCTCTACATATAAGTGCAGGCCAAGCTGATTTTCCCCCAAAAGCCTTGCAGAGTCCTTCAAGTCTTGAGTTAATCCACAAGGCTTTCAGCATATAATCTCTTCTATCATGCCCTGCATTATGGCCTTGCTGCCCTGCGCTGTAAAGCCCATATGCAAACATCCTATCATGCCTGGGCAGAATTGCAGACACATAGACATTGTGACCTAACTTGCGGAATTTCTTCAGCATGGTCCTATATTTGTGTAACAAATTGTCAGATCACGTATGCTTAATATCATTAGTCCCCACATGAACAATATTCTCTTTACACCCCTTAAAATCTGACAATCTGTTGGTGACATCATTAATAGTTGCTCCCGGCAGACAAACCCTGATTCTAGTCCATTTATCCTTATTACAAAAAATATTTCCATTTCCCTGACAATGGAGTCCCCTAATAAAACTAAGTCCTTTCGAACCAGAGTAGTTTGTGCCTGGTTATTCTGTTCTGGGGCCTGAATCAGGAGTGCATCACTTGGTATGTTGCTAGAGTCTTAAGTCCCTGACGAGCTCCCAGTTATATTATTTTCAAGGGCAAGCACCCTTTTTTTCAGTGACTCAAATTGTTCTTGCAGTACACCAAATTGTACCTTAAGATCGGTGCACTCCTTACAACCCCTCGACGTGGGCACCTGTACGTGGTGAGGGGACCTCCCAATGATGCTGCTGGTTTTCCAGATTAGCATCACTGGGATCTAACGCCCATACCTTGGTTCCAGGGTTACATCTTTGGAATCCGGCGTGTGCAGCCGTGCGCCGCGACCCGTGGAAGCGGAAAGGGGGATCCTGGTGGTTGAGGGGCCCAGCCTTAATACACCACTTTGGCCCCTGCTTCGACAAGACGGGTGGTCCCGGACCGGCTCGACTGGGATCAATCGGCGGGTGGTATTATACTGCTAGGGTCAACTGCGTTCCAATAAGCCTCCCTCCCTATGGTCCTGGGACGGGATAAAGACTTATTGGTAACGTGGGTATGGTGTTCTAAGCGAACTCGGCGTCCCATTCGTGTACGCAGTACCTGCTAGTTCACGAGTGGGCGCCCCCTTGTAGGGCTCCGTGGTGGATGAGGTACTTAGGCATCAGACATTTTCTCTTTACTCATATGAGTAATTTAAATCCCCTTTCTTCTGGGGCCCCAACAAGGCCCCTACCTAATCGAAATGAAGACGCAGAAAACACCTCTGCAAAAAGAGCCAGGACTGAGGATACACCATCATCATCAGTGACACCGCTTTTCCTCATTCTCCATTCAACCGGAGAGCAGTCCATTGGGAAGATGTCACCCTTCTTTATCCAGAAAGGATTAGAAGGGTTGGCAGGTTCACCTAAAACTGTAAAAAGACTGCGTTCTGGTGACCTTTTGGTCGAAGCTTCTACCACCAAGCAAGCGGAAAAAAATCATAAAATCTACATCCATAGGGGGAATACCTATCATCGTAACCCCTCACAAAACTCTAAATTCTTCACGTGGTGTCATATCAGAGTGGGACCTTCTTCATGTTTCTGAAGAAGAGATCTGCTCTGAATTAAAAGAACAAGGAGTGACAGCTGTCAAAAGAATATCAATGAGAAAGGATGGGAATCTCGTCCCTACCCGAGTTCTCATCCTAACGTTTAACACCCCACGGCCTCCACGTTCCATCAAGGCAGGCTATCTAAACTGCCCAGTGAGGATTTATATCCCAAACCCACTGCGGTGCTTTAGATGCCAAAAATACGGCCACTCACAAACATCTTGTCGTGGTAATCCTGCCTGTGCTCGATGTGGTGTTAAAGACCACGAGAGCAAGGAATGCTCAGCTCCAAAACCTATCTGTGTCAATTGCCAAGAAGAGCATCCCGCCTACTCTAGAGCATGCCAGCGGTGGAAGGATGAAAAAGAAATACAAAAACTGAAAACAGAGCTGAATATCTCCTACCCAGAGGCCAGAAAACGTATCCAACCAGTAAATAGCGGGAAACCTTCATATGCCCAGAAGGTTTCTGCTAAGTGCACTATCGGGACACAAACTGAGATGACTATACCACCAAGAGAGTCATTCACCCCGATTGCACGCTATTTATTGAGTTCTCAAAAGCCCACCAAAAAAACACAGTCAGTTGCCACTCCTATATCCGTACCTCCTAGTGCTCCACCACTACCAAAACCAAGTGGTAAAGAGCCTCAAGTAACAACAGAAAGAATGGATGTAGAGAACAAGGAGGTACAGGATGAATCAGTCTTGGAACTCTTTGCGGAGGAAGAAATGGACACGGGACAGCGTCCATTCTTCCCCAAAAAAGATAAAGCCAAGACTGATAAAAGTAAGCCCTCAGCACCTCGGAAGCCGCCTGATGGACCCACCAAGCCAAAATAATGGCTAAATTCCTACAATGGAATTGTCGTGGATTCCGGCGAAATACAGATGACATCAAGGCCCTCCTGCAAAAGCACGAGCCAGTTTGCTTTTGCTTGCAGGAGACATATCTAAAGGCAAATGATGATCCCACCATGCATAACATCACAATCTTTCGTAAGGATAGAATTGCGGATGGTCCTGCTCATGGAGGAGTGGCTATCCTTGTGAATAATCAGACCCCAGTTCAGCCCTTGCTAATTACAACCAGCATAGAGGCTGTTGCAATTCGCCTTACAGTGGGATTATTATTAACCGTCTGTTCTATTTATTTGCCATCTGGGACTGACATCTCCCAGGAAGACCTTGATAATCTTGTAACGCAGTTGCCTCCCCCTTTCTTACTTCTCGGGGATTTTAATGGACATAACACCCTGTGGGGTAGTGCTAACATCACTGGAAGGGGACGGGTCATAGAGCATATGCTCAATGACAATGACCTTTCCACTCTAAATACTGGAACAAACACCTTCTTCCACATGCCTACCCGTACTTTTTCTGCCATTGATCTCTCTATCTGCTCCCCTTCTCTACTCCCTTCACTCACTTGGGAAGTGGAGGAGAATCCATACGGAAGTGATCACTTCCCTGTGATAACCTTGTTACACAGTGGGAGACCATGTCTTCCTTTTAGGTTACCACGGTGGAAGTTTGATCAGGCTGACTGGAATGCCTTCCAATATCAGGCAAATTTTGACCTCAGTACAGTCAGTCAGGAGCCTATCAATGACGCAGTAATGTACATCACAGAAATCATTGTCCAAGCAGCTGCGAATGCTGTTCCAAAAACATCGGCCCGGTTTCCACCATTTCCCAAACCTTGGTGGAATTCACAATGCACAGCAGCAAAAAAGGCTCAAAACAAAGCGTGGGGGATATTCCGTCGATATCCTACCACTGGTAATCTAATAGCCTTCAAGCGTGCACGAGCCAAAGCACGCTACATTCGCCGTCAGAGTCAAAAGGAATCATGGATCCGTTTTACATCATCTATTAACCAGGCTACCAATTCTAAGGTAGTCTGGGATAAAATCCAGAAAATGAAGGGAAAATATACATCCCACCCTTCTTCAATCCTAGATTATAATGGATGCGCTATTGCAGATCCAACTGCAATAGCCAATGCTCTTGGGGAAACATTCTCTAACATCTCCGCAACATCTTCGTATTCCCCAGAGTTCCTGGTCCTGAAACATAAAATCGAAAAGCAGGCACTTAATTTCAAGTCCAAGGGCTTCTATCCCTACAACGGGGCATTCACTATGCAGGAACTGAAGAGAGCCCTCACTCTTTCTAATGCAAGTGCTGTTGGACCAGATGGCATCCATTATGAAATGATTAAACGTCTTTCACCAAAATCTATGGATTATCTGCTCCTTCTATATAACAGAATCTTTATTGAAGGGCAGTTTCCGGACTCCTGGCGGAAGGCAATCGTCCTTGCTTTTCCTAAGCCAGGAAAGGATCCAAAAGTCACCACCAATTATCGTCCTATAGCTCTGACTAGCTGTGTGTGCAAAATCCTGGAGAGAATGGTTAATTCTCGTTTAATATGGTACTTAGAATCAAATGACCTTCTCTCCAACATCCAGTGCGGCTTCCGAAGGAACCGATCCACTTTGGACCATCTTATTAGATTGGAAACATCCATCCGGGATGCTTTCCTAAAACGCGAACACTTGGTGTCGGTGTTCTTTGACATGGAGAAAGCGTATGACACAACTTGGAGATTTGGCATCTTAAAAGATCTGCATAGCCTTGGTCTTAGGGGACGACTCCCCATTTTTATTAAAAACTTTTTAGCCAATCGATCTTTCCAAGTTCGTGTGGGATCCTCGCTCTCTCGTTCCTTTAGCCAAGAGGAGGGAGTACCACAGGGATCAGTTTTAAGTGTCACGCTTTTCGCCATCAAAGTAAATTCCATCACAGAACAACTTCCTCCATCCGTAAACGGTGCCCTCTATGTTGATGACTTTAGCATATTTTGTCAGTCATGCAACATGAGGGTTATTGAAAGACAACTGCAGAAAGCCATTGATCGCCTCAACTCCTGGGCACTTGAAAATGGTTTCAGGTTCTCGCCGGAGAAGACCGTTTGCGTACACTTTTGTCGTAAGCGTAATCTTCATCCTGAACCTGAATTAAGGCTCGGACAAAATGCTATTCCAGTAGCGGCGGATACAAAATTTTTGGGACTCGTATTTGATAAAAAGTTGACCTTTCTGGATCACATTCGTCAACTCCGCACAAAGTGCACAAGAGGGCTAAATATCCTCCGCTCTCTCTCGTCTACATCTTGGGGAGCAGACCGATGTACCCTCCTTCGGCTTTATCGTGCACTTGTGCGATCCAGACTAGATTACGGGTCCCTGGTATACAATTCGGCCAGAGACAGTGTACTTCGTTGGCTGGATCCTGTCCATCATCTGGCACTCCGTACCGCTATTGGAGCATATCGAACATCTCCAGTCCAGAGCTTATACGTCGAAGCAAATGAACCGCCGTTATCGCTTCGTCGTAAGCAGTTGTCTCTAAACTACCTTTTCAAACTGAAATCCCTGCCAGACCATCCTACGTGGCTATCCGTTTTTGAGCCACGATGGGAAAATTTGTATAACACCCGTAAGACTGCCAACCGACCTTTTGGTATTCGTGTCCAAGAGCTACTCAAAGAATTTAATATCAAGGTAGACAAGGTTGCCCAAACACCGAAGCAACCCCTTCCACCCTGGCATGCTCATTTCCCAGCATGTGACTTGTCACTTAGAAATTGGGGAAAGTCGGACACTCCATCGTCTGTCTACCTGCAGCTTTATTCAGCACACCGAGCTGAATATTCTGACTTCGCGCCAGTTTACACAGACGGCTCGAAGTCGGAATCATATGTGGGATCTGCTGCTGTCTTTACAGACAGCATTACATCAGAGCAGATTCCCTCTGAATGCAGCATATTTACTGCAGAGCTGCTCGCTATAGAGTTAGCCTTGGATCACATTGGTAAATGCGAATACCAACGGTTCATTTTGTATACCGACGCTCTCAGCGTGTTACAGGCTTTAATATCTGTGAGATATAATTCTCATCCAGTTCTGTCTAGCATTCAGCAGAAGATTCACTTCCTCCGAGAACGTGAATATGATATCCGCTTCTGCTGGATTCCCAGCCACATTGGGATTAAGGGAAATGATTTGGCTGACACCGCAGCCAAATCAGCAGTTCCCAATAATAATCGCTGCCTGTCAGTCCCTTATACAGACTGCAGGCGAATAATACACGAAAAGATACACTCCCAGTGGCAGGATTCGTGGAATAGACAGACTGCGAATAAATTATATCTTATAAAGCCTTTAATTGAACCGTGGCGCAGGAATCGTAAAGAGGAAGTTGTTCTCGCCCGGACCCGCATAGGACATAGTCATTTGACTCATTCGTTTTTGCTGAGGGCTGATGACCCTCCTATGTGTGAGTCCTGTGGCACAATTTTATCTATTAGACACATTTTAGTTGACTGTCCAGATTTTAGCAATATCCGTTTTACCGCTTTTAACCATCTGACTGAGCCGTATACACTCAGATTTTATCCGACAATGACAATGTGTCTGCTATTTTTAGCTTTTTGAAAGCAATAAACGTTTTTAATCGTATTTAAAATTTATGTTATTATTATATCGTTTATTGATTTATCTTTGTAATTAGATCTGGACACGGTGGCCTAATTAATTAGGTCACTGAGATGTTAAATTTTTATATATTACCTGGTCTTGGCGCATTATAGCCTTAGATGCTAATGCGCCAATAAAACCAAACCAAACTCCTTACAACGGTGACAAAGAAAAGAATCTCCAAGTGAGCTAAGAATATCTACTAGGTCAACCTTGGAATATATGCCGCAGGTTCTGCAAGGGATAAAACCATGACTCACCCAGGAATCGCCATCGGCTATTTCCATATGAGTCACGGTACCCTCTGACAAAGTGTTCAAGGCAGATCTTGTAATAACCATTATAAAATTTACTAATTATTAATAATGGAAACTTTCAAATAATTATATTTATAATATTAAAAAAAAAAATCAAATTGTTGCAGGAAAATAAAAAAACTTATAAAAATAAACTTTATAAGTTTATTTTTATTATTCATTATTATTTTATTAGTCTTATTCCATCTTTATATAATTAATCTTGAAATGACCTTTTTTCCTCCCCATATAAAATTCTGTCAAATGCAATATTACCTGTCCAAAAATATTGTTATTCTACCATCCTGACCAACTTCCACCGCATTTGAATCTGTTTGCCATTACATTGTAGAATAGATGTGTGGAAATTTGTCTTTATCCAAACTTCCATCTGTCGTGGAAGTTGATAGGTTAAATAAATTTAAGGAGGAACTGGACAAATATTTAGAGGGGATTGTTTTTTTTTTCCCCCTTTTTTTTTGGCTGATGCTGCATAAGCTCATACACTTGCTTCCTTGCATCACATGCCATTACTACTACTACTACATCACCCAAGCTCAGTCAATATGTTAATATATTGCAGAAAGTTTACTCGTTGTGGCTTCTACTGTCTATTAAGCCTGGAAACAAATTCAATACTTCGTTGTGTGTTCTTAGATTATCTGTTGTTTTCTTCCCGCTGTTTCTTCAAACTTAGTTCATCTCTGGCCCTTCTCTTAAAAATTGTACAACAGCTAGAAAAATTGCACAAAAACTTCTCTTAAAAATTGTACAACAGTGGAAATTGGTGTTTTTTTGCAGATTCATCCACTATTGTGAATACAGTCTGTCTTCTGCAAGGTTGAGCACTTGCAGAAAACAGACTGTATTCTTGATTAGCCTTGTTATTTTTCCGCAATCCTGTGTACTTTCTTCCACCACAGCTTAAATTTCAAGCGATTTCTTCTTCATTCATTCAAGTGCCTATTGATTAACTTAATATAGTCTATTTGCTAAGTGCAACGGTTAATCCCAAAAATACAAAATATATGAATTTAATTTTGCTCTTGCATCCAACCCCCACTACCTTATCTCTTCGTTCAGTATGTAGCTGTTTCTATTGTTTTGTGCCAAAATCCTTGGTTTGTTCAGATGCAAAGATGAAGTTTGTGTTAAACTTTGTAGCACTATACTGAGAGCTTTTTTGGTCAAGAACACTGATAAACAGATTTCACATAAAGTTTAGCTATGAATGTACATACTTTTATAAATTAATATATACCTAAATACATTTAATCTCAAAGAAAATAAAATATGAATAATACAAATAAATATAAGAAAACACCTCATACCTGGATTAGGGGATGGTTTGTCCATATTTCGTTTTAAAAAGTGCACCATGAAAACAATAGTCCCCCGCACCCCAAAAATAAAAAATAAAAACAGTGTGCCCCAGGAAGAGTGCTACACGCTTTGAGAACCTCTGATATAATGTAATTTGTCTGATGGCACTGGGCCTCCCCACACACATCCACAAGGGTGATGGTGCACCCAGGGAAGTGCATTGTCCCGAGGGTGCACTTCTCCGAGTGCCAACGTTCAAGGGGCACCTGAAAACCTGAAACTTACGCATAGGAAGAAAATTTTAAAGGGAGTGCTAAAATTTCAGTTGACAACTGGACACCACACCCTAGGAATGCCACTGCACATCCGCAATAGTATTGCTGTGATCCATGCGGTACTGTGTAAAGGTCAATGTGAGTAACGTGTGTTTTTTTTTTTTGTTATGTTGTTCATCTGGTCTATTGGGTATGTGGAACACCACCGACCCCTAGTTACTAGTTATCATCCAGCAGTACGAGGAGCCAGGCCAGGGAAGTAGGGTAGTAACTGCCATGGCCAAACCTAGAGTTGCCTGAACTTCTGGAAAGGGCCCTGTAGTAAAAAAAAAAATTAAAAGTGAGTGCAGGGTTGGAACAGATGAAGAATAAAGTGCCAGATGTTAGTTGGAGGCTCTTGCCAGAGAAAAGGGAGCTACTAGAAGGACATGTGGATGCCCATCCCTCCAGGGGAAAGAAAGATAAAGTCAAGTGGTCAGAGTTCCCTGTTACTTTATAAAGCAATATCTACACTAGGTACTATTGCCCAGCACCTGCAGGTCATCCCACATGTACAGTCCTGGATTAAGGTAAGTGCTAGCAGGGCTCCTGCCTGGGATGCCATTCTTTAAGGGTGCCAAAAACAAGAACAATGAGGCAAAAAATATATATATATCCTCAGTAAACTGCACCAAAAAATCACTCTGTGCAGAAATACGTTGACCCAACACTGCACACGTATAAGGTGCCTGCAGGAATCACAGGCCTCAAGGCATCTGCTGCACGTTGCACCAGTACATGCCTGAGCCCAAGGAAAGAAAACATCCTGCAGCAGAAATAGTCCTGGCAAGCTGTGTCCCACACTCTCTGAAGACAGTGTCAGCAAGGTCCAATCTTGTGAGTTGCCTTCCCTAGCCAAGCATGGCTGCAGTGGAAGATCCCATACTGTCCAAAAGAGTGTCAGTAAGTTAAGTCCATGTTGCCTACTCTTGCAAGAATCCAGGGAAGGAAAATGTGCCGAGCCAGGAATGGCTGCAGTGGCAATCCCACACTTGTCTAGGACAAGTGCCAGCTAGTCTGTCTCTATATCTTAATTCTGGAGTTTATTGACATCCTGCATCAAAACACTAGGCACTCGAAAGTCTGTGGGTCATACAGAAATCCAATGTCAGCTTATGCTCGCTTTACACACCTGTCAGCAATCAGCACTGTGATTCAAGGCATGGTCAGGAGTCAGTCCATTAGGAATGTAATGCTTGTCACTTGTGTCAACTGTCCATCCTTAGTGGTCGAATTCTGGTATATTAGCAGGCATTTATAGACATCCTATATAGGACAAGCCTAGTCTTATTTTCACCTATCAAGTACCACTTACTAGCTGGAAGCCTCGCACCTCTCAAAAGACCAGTGTAGATCCCAAGTCACGCCAATAGGGTGACATCAGCAGGTCTTGTCAGTAGTATAATCAATGGCCTGGATGGAGTTTTAGAGGCCCCTTGCACCATAGGTTCCCCTGAGCAGAGAGGTCATGTATTCCATAATATCTAAGGCAGATGTCTTCAGTTAGATCTAGCAAGGAGTTTTAAGGATATCCTTAGAGGTTACTAATCCTATACCTACAACAGCAGGTGGCAGCAGTTGTCATTTGTAGATTAGAAGTCCATTACAGGCAATAAATTGCCATCCCACAGTCTTCTTGTAAAGTTTATATTAGACAGGAATAGAGGGCTCACATGCCTGGGACCTGTTTGTGCAATGTAATGTGATGTTCCTCAAACCACCTGTGCAAATGAGGTCAGTGCTTTGTTGTGCTCCTCCTGAATAACAGGTGTTCATCACCTCTTGGAAGATGTCTAATTTTGGAATTAGGTAACATCTGTTGTAGTCATAATTGGGGCAATCATAAGAGATGCTCATAAGCTTCATTCAGACCGTAGCTATACTCCCTCCTAAAAGTTTAGAATCAGCATATGACAAGAGGTTTTGTTAATTTTTTTAAAAAATTAACTACACTGGTGTGCAAAACTTAAGGATCAGTCAGGTCCTTAACCTGTATCTTCTCATATGAGTGGCCTGGATATGACCAAGGTATACCAAAGGAGCCTTGTGAGGTACAGAAATGATGAAGGAAACAACACCAACAACAATGGAAACAAAACTGTGCAGAGAGACTATTCAAAAATGGCAACATAGCACTGGCTGCCCTGATACAGATGCAACACTGCCAAAGATGGCCGCCTCCATAGGCAGGAGCAGCAGTTCGTAGCACACACTTCTTGATTAGACTGGGGTTCGAGCCCATGACCACCAAATATGGAGGATGCAGAAAGGTCAGGGAATGACCACCGCATATCCCCGGAGCAATATGGCCTTAGTTGCTAATGCTCTTAAAAAACCAAATAACAAACAAACAAACAGCCAAAGATGGAACAAAGGGAAGAGGTGGTTCTCAGTAGGGGATATGGCCACCACTAATGTTGATGAAGGCTTTGCACTGCCTGTCCATACTTAGAACAATGTTGTTGTTAAGTTCTTGCGGTAACATCGTCCATTCCTTTGTCAGCACCATCTTCAGCTGGTGAACATTTTCTGGTGGGTGTGGTTGTGCCACTAGGCATCTCCCCAAAGCGCCCCATATGTGTTCAATGGGATTTAGATCAGTGGAACTGGCAGGCCAATCCATACGAACAATGTCCTCACTTTCAAAAAGCATATCAACAGCTGCAGTGCGATGAGGTGTGGCGTTATCATCCATAAACACGAACTCGGGGCTAATGGCACCTCGGTACAGATGCACATGGGGAAGGATTACCTCAGTACAGTAGCGTGCACCAGTTACAGTACTGCCTTCTAGTTTCTGGAATTTTGTACATTCATCCAAGATAATGCCTCCCCAGACGAGAGCACTTCGACCGCCATATCGATCCCTTTCAGTGATGTTTGCAGGGTGATACCGTGTGCCAACCTCTCGCCAGATTAGCTGATGTCCAGAATCGCTGCTGAGACTGAATCTACTCTCATTAGTAAAGAGTACCTTACCCCGTTGTGCTGCTGTCCAGTCTTTGTGTTCGATGCACCACTGTAAATTATGACTCTGATTGGGCAGGTGTTAAAGGAACACAGCGTACTGGCTGCCAGGCAAACAGTCCACCTTTGTGGAGTTGCCTGGCCGCAGCTGGTTTGCAATGGATCCCGCTGTCTGGTGTCGGTCCCTCTTGGCCTGTAGGAGTATACAGCAGTCATCATTGGGCATTGTTTTTCGTGGATGGCCACCACTGGTCCTTTGAACATCTGTACCTGTCTTTCTGAAGGCTAACCACGCACGTGATACGATGCTATGGGTGATACCAAACTCTGCAGTCAGACTCCTCACACTTTGGGCTTTCCAATTATTCAATCTTGGGTAAAGTTGTCCAAATGTTGTCTGCTGGCCATTTCCTTGTCTGTAGCACTGCATAAAACCAATCGAACGTCTGTAACAATGGTGCTCACCATTCGGTAATTTGCACATAACTGCTGCTTTTATCTGTTTATGTGAGCCCTCTTGCGACGATTCAAATTTTTGCATGTGCACCAGCTTTCTAGTGAACGGCCACAGTTATGCAAATCGCCACAGGCTGTTTCGTTTGATTTTGTGATTGTAACCTTTAGAAATAGTGTTGGTACTTAAGTTTTGCACACCAGTGTATGACAATGTAAGGTTTAATATAAAAAAAAACACCCTACAAAGGATTTTAAGATCTGTTATTAAATCATTAAGAAATTTACAGCAAAAAAAATATTGAAATGATTAATATTAACAACTCTCCTCAGTAAAGAGTACTACACTTGGTCGTCGACTTACGACCACAAAAAAAATAAATAATAAATCAGAAAGTCACTACTGAGGACACCCATAACCCGGGTGAGGAGGCACATCGATGACGGGAGGCCTGAGGCACATACACTCAGTCGCTCTCTCTCACATACACCCAGTCGCTTTCAAGCATCTGTTGCGTGTGGTGTATTAATTAAAATTCTACTGAAATATGCATAAAATGTTTAGTAAAAGGAAAATGCCTTCATCTACCGCCAGCGAAGAAGTCAAGGAAAACTATTGATTTAGAGTGTAAAATGAAAATTATCCAGCGGTATGAAGGCGGAAAGAAAATGAATACAATAGCACGTGACTTGAAGTTATCACATTCCACGGTATCGACGATACTTAAGGACAAAGAAAGAATTCGGGAAGCTGTGAAAGGTTCTGCACCTATTAAGTCTACAATTTTAACCAAACAACGACAGGAACCCATCCATGAAATGGAGAAATTGTTTATGTGGATGGAAGATTTAATACAGAAAACTACACCCAAAGTAAGCAAAGGCTAGAAGTTTGTTTCAGAGTTTAAAGTCACGCGCCGGAGACGATTACGCAGATTTTCAGTACTGGGTGGTTTAAGAGTTAAAAAAAAAGATTTGCTTTGCATAATGGCTCTATAAATAAACATCTCCTACCTCAACCCAAGAACATGACCCTGACGATGCACAACCCAGCACAAGCAAAGATTAAAAATTGATTTTGTAAATTTCATTTGTATTAATTTTTACATTAATTTTAGATTGTATTTTTGTGTTTACGGTACATTATGTACAGTATTATTTTTCACAGTATGTACAATGTAATTATAGATTGTAGTTCTGTTTTTTTTTATAAATAGTATGAATAATAAACCAATTAAAATGTAGAGAACGTTTGAATTTAACCTCATAGAGAGGGACAGCCTAGGCGTAGAGACGAAGGTATGTCTAGTATGCTAAGTAAAAGATAAAAACATTACTGTATTTAAAATGAAAAATAAAAGATGATAAAAATTTAAAAGATTATAAAAATAAATTATAAAGATCATAAAAAGATTAAAAAATACTGTTAATAAATATATGGCCGACATAAGACCAGATCGACTTACGACCTGTCAGTCAGAACAGAAGTCGGTCGTAAGCCGACGACCAACTGTATACTGCTTTTTCATCAAAATATAATTCACAAGATTTTATCACTGCCTTACACAGATGTGGCATCCTGGCGATTAATTTTATAATAGTGACTTGACTAACGCTATTCTAAGCGATCTGAAAGTTGCCCACAAATTTTGTGAATATGGGCAGACTTCGTGGTGTAAATCAGGGGTCCCCAACCTTTTTCGTCGGAGGGCCACATAGAAAATTCATAACAAATGGCGAGCCGGAGTCGGTGCAATTTTGACGATTAAAAACACTGTAAACCAAAAAACGCAATTTTGGCGACTTCACCAGGTCAAACGGGGTGTACAAGATAGAAAAACTATAAAAAATTATAAACAAAGGATATTTATTGCAAATAAAGACATAGTCATATTAAAAATCACAATTTTTATTATTATAATCACATTTGATATTACAGAAATAGCAAATCAATGAGATGTTTGTAGTTGTTTTGATTTTGCAATAATTGAAATGTTAGGTTTAATTAGTAGAAGTTCCCAGTCTTGCAAATGTTCATCTGTCATTCTTGATCGATGTTTGGATTTTATGTATTTCATTTTTGAATATGTTTGTTCACATAGGTAAGTGCTACCAAAAATAGAAATTATTCTTCTTGCTAATTTTTTTAATTCTGGAAATTCATTTTCTGTCAAAGTTTTATAAAATTGAATTAATTTTTCAATTATGTTTTCAGGTTATCGTTACTTTGAAGATCTATGATTTCTAATTGTAGATCTTTATCTATTTGTGAAACATTTACATCAAATGGATTCTGAAATAATGTAAATAATTTTCTATTGTTTTCGAAATCAACAAATGCTTCCATGAATAATTCAAGATTTCGGACAAAATTGTCGGTATAAAAATCACAATTGGGTATATTATTATATAAACTTTCAGAACACAAAAAAATGGGAAAATTATTTTGTTCAATTTGATTTTTTTTTTTTTTTTTTTTTTTGGCTGATGCTGCATAAGGTTGCTTTCTTGCATCATATGCCTATGCTAATGCATAGGTCTTTCGATGTTTTTGGAATCAAAATATTTATTGACATGGCCGATGAAACCAATATTTTTTCCAACCATATTCTTTGCACCATCGGTCGTAATTGCTGTCAACAATTCCCAATCAAGCTGCAGGTCTTCAAACACTTTTAATACACAACAAAATATGTTTTACAAAGGGATAATCACCTCCTTTTCCCTACTAGCAAAATTCCTCTGTATCATTGACAATACTCCATGACCTGCTCTGGTAGCCTGTCTGCATTGCTCAGAAAACTTCATATCTGACTGCACAATTACTCCCAGATCTTTTTCATTTTGTACCACCCTAATTGTAGTACCGCACAGTATTACAACACATTAAATTAATTACGAGTTATTACTAGTTAATTAATTGGTAATGGCATGTATATTTTATGTCATTTCCACTCGGCCATGTTACTCTGCGATTATACAAGAACTCTGTAGAAAGGCAAGATGCGAGTGCGAAATTTGTTCGTGTTCTGTGGGTTCTTTCTGGCCACATGGCTACCAGCAGCGATCACCTGGAGAGCTACTTCCTGGTATCTGTCCCTTCCACGAGGAGGCGATAGGAGTCCTATGATAGGATGGAATGAATCCCTCATCCACAGGAGGATCAAATCTAAAATCCGTACGCCATTAGTCCCATAGGAAAAATCCCAGGTGCCGTCTAACACGAACATACCTTATACCACCAGGAACCCAAACTAGTAGTACCAGCAACATATCCTCCCTGAAAAGAGGCTAGCAAATTCTGCCTCTTAAACAAGACCGAAAAAGGTATACAGTAGAGGTCAACGCCTGTAATCCCGTCAGTGCAGTGTCAAATCCAAGTAATTAATGGAGGTATAAAATACAAAAAAAGTCATAAATGAAGGGCATAACTCTTCTGTACATAGCCTTGTGCAAAGTAAGTTTATTACATAACTCATCGATCTCATATTTTAATCCTCCCCGGGTAGTGACATCTAAGTGGACACACGGTTGTTCCTGTTTTCTCATCCAGACTGTCACATTTCAAATTGAGTAGATTAAAGAGTAAGCTAAAATTAGTGGTCAGGTCCAGTGGACAAAACATATGATGGTATTTTTGTAGAAGATGAGATTCTTGGTATACGACTCAAAATTTTCTATTAGTAACAGTCCAGAGGATCTGCAGTAAACTCACGTTACAGTGCTTTTGAAGGGACTGACCCCCAAAAAGCACTTTAAGCGAGAAAGCTTCATAAGCGGTAATCTCCTTTTCGGAGGCTGTTTTTCAATTAAATCGCTATTCTGGTAGACAACAGTGATTTTTTAAGTTTCGTTTGCATGCAATGTGTTTATGAAGCAATGGTTTAAGGGGAAGTCTGAAACCTACACCCTTTAATATAGCATGTTTGATTTTTGGCGCCTTCTACATTTCTTTGCATTCTGTTAAAAAGAATGATAAATTTTAAAGAAAATTTATTAAATTAAATATTATCACCAGTATTACTATATAAACGTGAATAAATGTAGTATTGACATATTAATAATAATAATTTTGTAAAAAATCAAGCAGGATGCAAGCAACCAACTACAAACAAAAACGAATACGGACATACCGGAACCAGAACTGGAGGAGGAACAGCAAGAACAAGAACTACAATCTAGAGCAGCCGAAGCGCAAAGAAAGAGTGGAAGAAAGTGCTAGCAGAATTCGAGGGAATGGACCCGACAAAGACCCGCAGCATACCGAAGCACAGACCCAACAGAATTCTTTGGCGAGTCACAGGCCACCTCAATACAAGAATAATACTGCATTATCTCAACAACAACGAAATAACACTAGACACCATCCACGCAGCCATTTACTGTACCGCTGTAGCAGCCACTAGAATGAATAGAATGGAAACCAGAAAACAACAACGCGAAAACAAGGAACTACCATTCTGGGAAGGAAGGCTACAGCAAAAGATTGAAGAGATAAGATAGGCCAACTGGCTCGGTACCAACAGGGTAACAGAAGTAAAAAGCTGATTGGAAAAGTGAAGGCAAGACGACATCCACAGCAAACGCGAGACCTATAATCAGAGGATCGAAAATACCTCGTCCCTCACAAGCAGAAACTCCTGGCACTCAGCATGAGAATTCGGGGAGAGTGCCCAGAAGAAAACAGACAACAAAATATTTGATTAAAACCAGCGAGCTTTCTACAGGAAAATCGGACAACAGGAGAAGGCAGGCAACGGGTCCCCAACCAGAAGGCACTCGAAGAGTTCTGGGTTAACCTGCAGAGAAGCGAAGTTAGTCATAACGGCTGTACCTCCTGGATAGATTTAGAAATGAAAGAAGACCAAGAATGTACAAGAGATGACAGAATGGAAAATTCGGTAGTAAGAAGTACAACAGTCGATCAGGAAGCCTCACAACCGGCAAACTCCAGGAATAGATAACATCCACAACTACTGGTACAAGAAATGGAGTTGCACACACCATTTCTTTACATTTGCAGACCACTTCACCCAGGTAATAAGGCATCCTGACACAATCACAGAGGATCTGACTCAAGGAATCACCAACTTGAAGGCTAAGGACAAAGACACCACTAACGTGGCAAAGTACAGACCAATCACCTATCTCCCAACAATGTACAAATTACTGATCAGCTGCATAACTAAGAAGATATCAAACTATTTGGAGAGCCAGAACATCATGGCCAAGCAGCAGAAAGGGTACAGATAGATCAGCAGAGAGTGCAAGGAAGAGAAATTGATCATTGATTATGCAATTATGGCTAAGGGTTAGCATTAGTAGAGGCATTTGATGCAAGAAAGCAAGCTTATGCAGCATCAGCCAAAAAAAAAAAAACCACTTCCACTTCACCCCTCTGTTCGTTCCAAATACCTGTCCAGCTGAGCCTTAAACTTATTTAGGCTATCAACCTCCACCACAAGGGATGGAAGTCTGTTCCACCAACCAACCATCCGCTGGCTAAAGGCAAATTTCCTCACGTCTATCCTACATCTGTCTTTCCTCAATTTGAATTTATGCCCTCTCAGGTGATTTTTCTGAGCTAGAGGAAGAATCCCATCAGCATTGAGCATGCTTAAACCATTCAAAGCTTTATACACCTCTATCAGATCACCTCGCTGGTGCCTAGTCTCCAGACACTGTAATTTGCAAAACTTAAGCCTTTCTTCGTAAGAGCACCCCTTTGTTCCATTCACTAATCCTGTTGCCCTTCTCTGTACTCGTTCCAGCAGCTCTACATCCTTCTTGAAATGAGGCCTCCAGACCTGTATACAGTATTCTAGGTGTGGCCTGACCATTGCCTTATACAATGGCATAATCACCTCCTTATCCCTGCTGGAAAAATTCCTGTATATCATTGACAATACTCCATGAGCTACTCTTGCAGCCCGTCTGCACTGCTCAGAGAACTTCATATCTGCCTGCACAACCACCCCCAAGTCCCTTTCATTCTCTACCACTGTCAGTGTAGTACCACAGAGTTGATACGTTGCTCTGGGGTTGCTGTTTCCCATGTGTAATACTTTACATTTGTCAATGTTAAACTTCATTTGCCACCTCGAAGCCCATCTGCTCAACCTTTCCAGATCCTGTTGCAGCAGCATAGTGTCAGTAGTGTCCTTGACAACCCTGCCAACCTTTGTATCATCTGCAAACTTGGACATTAAGCTTGATATACCATCATCAATATCATTTATAAATACAGAAAACAATAATGGACCCAACACTGAACCCTGAGGGACTCCACTAATAACATTAGTCCACGATGAGCGGTGTCCATTGATTACTACTCTCTGTCTTCTCCCCCTCAACCACCCCTTTATCCATAGCAGCAATTTGCCTCCAATGTCACACTGCTCCAATTTGTGTAGCAGTCTTCCATGTGCAACAGTATCAAAAGCCTTTCTAAGATCCAAGTATATAATATCAAAGTTATTCCCCGCATCCAGTTCTTTTGTGACTGCATCATAATATCCAATCAAGTTGGTCAGGAAAGACTTCCCCTTAACAAAACCATGCTGTGTCTGAGCTATAACTGAAGTCTTGTCTAAATGATCCTGCAGTGCTTCTTTAACCAGTGCCTCCATTAATTTTCCTGGAACAGAAGTTAAGCTCACAGGTCTATAATTACTTGTGTCAGCCTTTGATCCTCCTTTGTGAATTGGGGTCACATTTGCACATTTCCAGTCTATGGGTACCTCCCCTGAGTCCAAGGAAGCTCTCATAATTATGGCTAAGGGTTTGCTTACTTCCTTTGCTGCCTCCTTTAAAATAACTGGATAGATCCCATCCACCCCGGGTGCCTTTCTTGTGTTTATCTTCAACAGTTTCTCCTCCACTTTACTCCCAGTTATTTCAAGATTCTGTAGCTTACTGCTAGAGTTGAATATACCTCTGGCATTCCCCTTGCTGAATAACTCCTCATGTGTGAATGTCGATGCAAAATATTCATTTAGTTTGTTAGCTACCTGAGCAGGATCGTCAACAGTTGACCCATCAATATCAAGTGGACCAATCTGATTCATCCCCTTCCTTCTAGAGTTTACATAAGTAAAGAACTCTTTGCTGTTTTTCTTTGCATCCCTTGCCAAGGATTTCTCGTAATCTGCCTTTGCCTGCCTAACCTCCTTTGTAACTTGGTTGCATATCAACTTGTATCTATCATAGGCTTCTGTGTCGTGTTAATTTGTAAGTATCCCATGCATTTTTCTTCTCTGCCATATGCCTCATTAGTTCATCTGACATCCATTTTGGCCTAAACCTTGAACAATATTTCTTAGTTGGTATGTAAAGCCTAGTAGCTTCCAAGATAAGTTCTTTGAATGCTTCCCATTTTGAATTTACTGTTGGTAACATCATCAGTTGGTCCCACTGTATAGAATTTAAATACTGTCTCAGTCCATCGTAGTCGCCTTTACGGAAGCAAATTATGGAGCAAGCCTACAAGAAGCACAGCAACCTGTACATCGACTACCACAAGGCCTTCGACACCGTGTCCCACAGCTGGCTGATAGAGACACTGAAGATCTACAAAGTCAACCCGAACCTGACACACTTCCTGTAAACCATGAAAAATGGAGGACCACCATGAAGGTCGAGAATCACGACCAGTCCGATACCATCAGAAGAGGATTCTTCCAGGGAGATGCCCTGAGCCCACTGTGGTTCAATCTAGCACTCAACCTGCTGTCCACCATGCTCAATAACAGCAAGTACAGGTATACCTTAAAAGAAGGGAGGAATAATTTGTACACCCTCTCTTGCCTGATGTATATGGATGACATCAAACTCTATGCTGCAATTGAGAAGCAACTCCAACAGCCACTCACTCCGGATCGCCGAAGGGTTCAGCACTGACATCAAGATGCAATTTGGTCTAGATAAGATCTGTGGAGTGCCTCAAGGACATCGAGTCGGACGAAACTACGAGCTAAAGACCGGTGAAAAGGTTGAAGCCATGACAGCGGGAGGGACATACAAATATCAGTGGATGATGCAGTTCAACCAGTTAGAACACAATGAGATCAAAGCCCATCTGACTGAGAAATACTATCTGAGACTGAGAAGCCTGCTAAAATCAAATCTGAATGGTGGCAACATGATTACAGCCATAAACAGTTATGTTTATGGCTGTAATCATGTTGCCACCCGTATTCCTTCGGGATCATAGCTTGGACCAACAGCGAGCTGGAGGAGATTATGAGATCAAACAGGCTAATGATGACCAAAGTCGCCAACACCACCAGTATTCGGCCATCGAGAGACTGGCCATGGCCCGTAAATAAGAGAGGGGATTGATTGACCAAGAGAAGAAGGCGATTAAGAACCTGCGCGATGACTTCCAGGAAAACACAGAGCCAATTTACGAAGCCATAAGAAAGATATACAAACGGCTGAACCAACAAAAACAGAAAAATGGGCGAAGAAGACTCTCCAGGCAGACACTACAATGACCTCCACCAAAACTACATAGATAAGATGGCTTTCAACACTTGGCTCACGAACCGAAGGCTCTTCCCCGAGACTAAAGGATTCATGATCACCATCTAAGATCAGGTAACAAACGCTAGTAACTACAAGAAATACATTGCAAGAACCCCGGAATAACAGATGACACATGACGTCCTGGCCCAGAATGAACCAGCACATCACTGCAGGATGCAGGCGATCATCCAGATGGCCCAACAGTAACAACAATAATAATAATAATAAAGATGTCGTAAATTAAATTAATTGATGCTATATTGAACACACACACACATACGTAAGATGCAAATTATACTGTATCAGTGAGGAAAGCAGACAATGGTAGAAAAAAAAAAAAAAAAAAAAACGAGCGTGCGAGCGCACCAACTGGAAGACACTGAGTTATAAAGAGCGCTCTTTCTACCTTCAAATTAAGTGTGAAATTAATTGCCACCTGCACTCGAAACGATTTCTGTGGAGTAAACAAACTGCACCCTAAACGATTCCTAGATTGCAGTCTCTATCATCCGTTTCCCAAAACAAAAACTGTTGTATTTAATATGAGCACAGCATTCCTACATATAAATTGTATAATATAAAGTTGCTTACTATAAATTGACCTTAAGCTAGCATGCAGAGACCTCTATACGCTACTTAAGGTCAAGCGGTCCATCCCCCACCCCGCTATAATTTGTAAGGCAGCAGTTACACAGTCCTACAGGTCCGGAAATGGCTAGGAGAATGAACTTTTGCAGTGTGAGCAATCTTGAACGCAAGGGCAGCCCCCATATATTGCCATAGGAATGAAAAGAGTCGTACATTACATATTGAGAGTTTTTCTTGTAAGCCTCAATCTCGTCTGGAAACTTTTCCCCCTCTTTAAATAGTAACAAGATAATGTGTAATAAGTTAATTAGCTATTTACTTTTTACCCCTGTTAATCACAGAAAAAACAAAAAATCCAATTAATTTAAGAAATCAAACGAAGCGCTTGAAACGTATGGCACTTCTTACATCACCTAACTTTGATAATTATATCTGTGCTTGAAGAAAAATCCTTGCACCATATGATTGGCTAATAATAATAATAATTCAGTGGTTCTTGGTTAAATGCAACTGATATTATTTCCACCTCTGCTGAGCTCAGTAATATAAATATCACTGTAAAGGGCTCTTGCATTATCTTATTCATTATTATCTTATATAAATAAATAAATACATTTTCTGTCACGGGCTTCAACTCCGGTCACTCAAAGCACGTATACTTATGTATCCTCGCGCCTGACTCCTCAGTCACTCTTTATCTTCCATTTAATTAATAGATAACAGAACAACAAAATTCTTTAGATTCTTAATGTTTCAAAGGAGTCTTAATGTTTTAATATTAGTTTTTAAAGTATTAAAAGTATTATTTGGCTTCAAAGCATTTAAATTGTTTTTAAAATACGGACGTATTGTATTCTCTCGCTCAAAGATTAGGGTTGGTGATTCGATGTATTTTGGGGTCCGCGGGCCCCCGATTCCGTGATGCATTGGATCATTGATTTTGTCTACCAGGGTAGGGATGTAATATATTTGTATAGTTATTCAACAACGGAGAGTATCAGCACTGAAGAGTTCTACAAGACATCATAGAGGCAATTCCTCAATTTTTAAACTAATTATCTTATATTACATTACCTTAGAATCAGGTATTTTGATTGTCATCTGGGTTGATAGGTTTTTTTCACAAAAATATCTCATTATCTGGGTTTTTTCGGTAATTTTTAATTTTAAGTCAAAATTTATTTTTATTTCTTGTAAATACAATAAAATTTAATACATTTAATAACAGTTTACAATTTTCTTAATTTTATATTCTAACAATACTGATCATAATTTGTAATATCTCAAGTGCTTGTACAAAATACTACAAATGTAAAAGGATTTCAAAGTTTTCGCAGGGTTCTACACTATGAAATTACGCTTCATACATGTAAGCATATATGTTCGTGTTACTAACATGTATGCACAGCCTATTGAGCAGGCGGAAGGCGGTCTTTACTGCACAGTCTTTCGTGATCGTTCGTGGTATTATTGCATTATTTGGTGTGATTTTTACATTTATGCGTGTACTACATACAGTGATATAATAAATTGAAATTGTAGTGACTATTTCTATTTTATGTTAATGGGTTAGTGATTTATTTTTTATTTTATAGAACATTTTAAATAAGATAATTACTAATTAGCCATACCCACAAATTGCCCACAATGTCTGAAACTTGTTCCCCACAGAGAAAGATGAGTAAACGGTGGTATACTCAAAATTTTAGACATGAATGGTTAGAAGATCCCGAATTAAAGATTGGTTGAAAGAAGACTAATGAAAAAGGTGCGTCTTACTGTATTTGTTGTGAAATGAAATTAAAGAATGCCAATAAATCGATGTTACTAGTGCATAAAAATACAGTTAAAAAAAAAAAAGTGCAGATATTGCTAAGACAAGTTCAACGTTAGACACGTTCTTCACAAAACGTAAACCTACGGAGAATGAAGAAGTAGCAAAGGCAGAGTTAACAATTGCTGCACTCATTTCTGAGCATAATATTCCATTTGCGCAATGTGATCACCTTATAGAAGCATGTAAGAAAGCATTTCATGATAGCAATATTGCAAAACAAGTTCAGATGAAGGCGACTAAAGTCTCTTATCTTATACAAGATGGTATAGCCTATCATGAAAATATATACATTTCTAACATATGCAGAAACAACAAGTTTTCAATGATAATAGATGAAAGTACAGATTTAACTTTATCGCAAGTTCTAGCTGTTGTTTGTTAGATATTTTGATATTCAAAAACTTGATGTTGTAGATGTGTTACTTGACACTGTTTGTGTCGAAAATGGTACTTCAGAAGGGCTTTATCAAGCTGTAAAAGATCTTTTCATAGAAAAAAACATTCAAATAAGTAATCTCGTTGGCTCTGTAAGTGATAATTGTGCCACTATGATGGGTACTAAGAGTGGGTTCCAGTCATTGCTAAAAAAGTATGTACCATCAGTATTTATAATGGCATGTGTTTGCCATTCTTTTGCATTATGTGCTAGTCATTCAGTCAAGGTACTGCCATCATATCTAGAAATATTTATAAAAGATATCTGTTATTTTTCCCGTAGTAGTAAAAGATTAAACGAGTTCAAAATGATTCAAGATGTTGTAGATACTGCTAAGCATAAAATCCCCAAATTAGCACAAACTCGTTGGTTATCCCATGGCAATGTAATAAAAATTATTATTGAGCAGTGGGATGCGTTAGTTCTTTATTTTCAGTCTCAATCAAAAATTGACGAAATCGATGGTGCAGGAAATATTTACAATACTATGATCACCAAAGGAACTAAGCATATGTTGTTGTTTTTAGGATATGTACTGGAGAAAATAAACTGCCTGAATATTGAATTTCAATCTGAGCATTTCAGATTGCACTTACTTCATTCAATGGTTTCAATTGAGTATAAAAATATTCTTAGTTTTTTCATAAAAGAAGAAGTCATTACTTCGTGCAAGCTGGTTGAAATTGATCCAAGCAATACAATAAATCATAAGCCTCTGAATAAAATATATTTGGGAAGCTGTTGTATGGCCTTATTAAATTCAACACCACTTGGTGACAGTGAAAGCAGGTTTAAAAATGATTGCTTAAAATTTCTTGTTGAACTTTGTATGGAAATCAGAAAAAGATTTCCTCTAAATGATGATGGAATTATCGCCAGTCTCAATGTTCTTGACCCAGCAGTGATACATGATCGTGCCAATTCGCCATCCTCCATTTTCCATTTAGCAATGCAGTTCTCTCACCTTGTTTCTGAAGACAAACTAGATCTTCTAGATGATGAATGGAGATCATTTCGTTTAAATCAAGATTTAGATTTCTCTTACAAAACCATCCCTGAGTTATGACCAGTCTAGCTATTTTACCTCACTCTTCGGCAAGAGTAGAAAGAATCTTCTCCCAAGTAAACCATATAAAAACAAAAGCCACAAACTCCCTTAAACCAGAAACTGTGAAAAATCGACTAATGGCAAAACAGGTGATAAATATATGTAATCAAAATTGCTATACATGGAAACCTAAATCAGAATTGGTAAAAGAAGTCATACAAGGCAAAGAACTTGTCATAAAAGATACGAAGAATGTTTGAAAAAAAATGAAAGAACTTCAAAAAATAAATGTGGAGGGAACTGAGTGGGATGAAAATTCTGATTACAATTAAATAAAAGATATTTTTGCATGGTAAGTTTTATCTTATTTGTGTTGCTATACTATATGATGAAAACTAGGTGTTTTTTTTGGGGGGTTTATTTAAGTTGCAATCTAAGTTTTTTTAAAATTTGTGAGTGGGAACTGTGGGGGTCGTTTTAATGATGAAACAATCTATCTCTATTTATCCCTGGCTGGGTCGCCAATTGTGGGGGTGGGGTTTCTATCTTATATATATTTTTATATTACCTTTTATTTTGTTATTATTTGTTATTTATATTCCCCACTTTGCATCTGACTTGTTTGATCTCAGAAGATTACCTGACTCGTAGGGGACCTTAATTATTTTAAGTATTTCTCCACAGGATTGGCTGAGTTTCGGAATGACAGACTCCAACACATGAATGTAAAATAAAACAATGTTTATTAACATATCATACAGAAACTAATAATAGTGACTTGTTATTTCATTAACCTTTATATGTGTAAATATCTTGTTCAAACTCAAATGTTTCATCATCCGATATCCTATTCTAATACACATTATTATTCATTATGCTATGGTGTCTCTTCATGTTCTTTACAGGGACTTCAATAGGTCGTGGTATTCACTTTACATAGATTCTTCCAACTCTTCTTCTGAACAGTCTGTATAACAAACCAACAACTACCAGCCAATGAACTGGCTCACAAAACCCTTCAGAGTTCGTGTCTCAATTTGTACGAAAATTTCATTTATTCAATTAGACACCCTTACTGCAATCAGGTTAACAGGAAATATTAATCAATTCAATTTAACATTACCCTTCAGGACCGTTAATCCTCTATACCTTTATATATATATCACTTTTAATTAGCCCCTACTCAAATCAGAAATACTCTCCACAAATCAACTCATAAATAATTCAAAATTCCAACCTTTAACTTCATATATAATATAAAAAAAACTTTCCCAACCCTAAACAATTCTCAATTATCTATTATAACCTCTCCTTCCAGCAAGCATTATTATGAGGAGCTTCACTTCAAATTATAGGCTACGTCCGTCTTAAATACATTACACTTTTATACATATATTCATTGCTTAAATCTCCCTCCTTAACTATATATACTTATTTCTCCTAAAGTCCTCTCCTTAATAAATTAGGTACACCTATTTCGGTAAACTCTCTAGCACTTACGTGTTTGGCCTGGAACTTTCCTCTCTGCTCGGCTTCCTTTCATATCGGTCATTCAGGTACTGGAATGCGGGGGCGCTCATTTGGGGATCTCGGTGATTTATGGTGTCTCCCTACCGGATACTGCGTGGCTGGAATCAATCAGGGTCGTATATTCTTTACCGGTCAGCATTTCTTCTTCCGTGGATAGAGGAGTTGTCTAGTAGGTCAATGGTTCGACCACTCATTAGACTGGCTTTGCCTATATAATTTTCAGGATGTGATTCTTCCTTGCTACGGCTTCCATGCTTACAGGTGAACATTCCTACGGGCTGTCGGGATACGCAGAATTTCTATCATTGCTTCCATCTACCTCAGGGCTGCAGCTATCACCCAAATTAGACTACTGCTCTGCTTTGTATCGTTCTCCAACTCATTCAAATCATTCTCCAGACCGCTTCGAGAACTTCTTCCGACTCCTCCGAAAACTTCTTCCGAATGCCACGAAAGCTTCTCACTGAATGCCACGAAAACTTCTTCCTAATCTCCCTCTCAAAATTCCCTCCACTTTCTTCCTGGCCAATAGGAGATCTGCGCATCCCTTTTCCTGTGCTCTCATTTGTCTCCTCTCATCTTCCGTGGGCGGGTCTTCTTCCCAACTTCCGTGGCCTAGAATATACGAGAACCATCTAGAACGAGAGGCGGAAGTTCAGGTTAACTGAGAAACGTCACAGCTCTTCCCGTGACCTCACGCGCGCACACCTGGTGACGTCGCCCACCTCTAATGGCGTTTCACCGTGAAATTTCTAAGAGAGCCAACTTAAGTGCTCTTGGCCCTTACTATGGTGCATCTGCCTCTGTCTTAATGGGGATTTGTCACGGTTATTTACTTTTACTGACTCGTCAAAGAATTTCCATACAAACAAACTACAACTAAACAGGGAGTGACTGGAAGGTATTTTTGAATTCCAGAGCTTCTTAACCCATGTTGTTTTTATCAGAAAACCACTATTCGTATTACAGTTAAATTCTCATAATATTTAACAATTTTTATTAATTAATGTAAGGACGGGTCCTTACATAGCATTCCTCTTCCCCTAAAAAAATTTATATTCCATATGTAAATTTTTTTCTTTCTTTTCTTTCCTCAGACGGATATGCCTTTATCCCAGATCCACTTAATTGACAGCCAATCTCCTCTAATTGCCTTTCTATACTTTCTAATTACACTCATATACCAGACATTACTTAAACTTATATTAAGCTTCATTACTTACTCCCATCCCATATTTTCGTCGAATACTGCTCCTAGATACATTTGCTGCATCCTGTTTATTTCCTTCAGTTTGTATGCCTTCTCCTCACTGGAAGCTTCAGTTCTGTAACTTCCCAATCCTTCGATTCCTTTAATTTCTGTTGCTCCATTTAATTTGCGATCCTTCTCATCACAGCCATTTTCTCCCCCCTCGTTTGTTCGTGAAACTATACCCAATCTTTGTTTCACTTCCGTTTGTTGCTGAATTTCTCTAGCATCATTGCTTAAAGAGAGCCTTTCCATCATCCACTCCATCTTTCTTTCGATGCTATTTAAATGTTTAGCTAACCCTTCGATTTCGCTTCCCCATTCCCTCGATTCCTTTCCTATTTCAGACTGCTTTCTGTCGGTCATTGCGTTTATTTCCCTTATAGTTATGACATCCATATCGCTTAACTCTTCCTTATCCTTAATTAGCTTTAACTTATTAATAAATTTTTCCACTCTTTCACCTGATTCCCCCTTGAATGGTTTCAAATACTTGCTGTATTTGATTTGTCCTGACCCCTTTGCTACCCCGCTTACCATTCTCACCTCTGGTTTTTCTTGGCCTTCATGTTCGTCACTGTGGCCCCCAAAATTTTCGCAGTCCTCGCCGCGTTTCCTACCCTTTCTTGGCATTTTTATTTTATATCTATTAATCTCTAGCTATCAACTTTAACTAATCAATATGTCTGCCGAATAATCTTTCTACAATTCTTTAACTATATTAGATAATCTAATTCAATTTACCATTAACTCAATTAGTGAAATTTCAACACCCAATAATTATAAAACTTATTAATTTTTTACCTATCTATCCTTGAAGTTTCCCTGTCCGGTCTCACTAATTAATTCAATTGTACATAAATAATAATTTCCAGTTCAACGCTAAATCAATACTTGTCTCTAAAATCCACCGTTATTTACCTGTTCCATCTAAAATTCATTCAACAATAATCAACTCAGTAATACATATATAATTCTAACTTACGCTTTCTGGCTCGCCAGCTAAATTTTACAGTTTCAGCAACTGATTACATATATATATACATGTATGTATATTTTCCTGTCGTTCTGAACTCAGCCTTCCATTGTGCAGAATTATCCTGGCTTTCGCTCGCCAATTGTGGGGGTCGTTTTAATGATGAAACAATCTATCTCTATTTATCCCTGGCTGGGTCGCCAATTGTGGGGGTGGGGTTTCTATCTTATATATATTTTTATATTACCTTTTATTTTGTTATTATTTGTTATTTATATTCCCCACTTTGCATCTGACTTGTTTGATCTCAGAAGATTACCTGACTCGTAGGGGACCTTAATTATTTTAAGTATTTCTCCACAGGATTGGCTGAGTTTCGGAATGACAGACTCCAACACATGAATGTAAAATAAAACAATGTTTATTAACATATCATACAGAAACTAATAATAGTGACTTGTTATTTCATTAACCTTTATATGTGTAAATATCTTGTTCAAACTCAAATGTTTCATCATCCGATATCCTATTCTAATACACATTATTATTCATTATGCTATGGTGTCTCTTCATGTTCTTTACAGGGACTTCAATAGGTCGTGGTATTCACTTTACATAGATTCTTCCAACTCTTCTTCTGAACAGTCTGTATAACAAACCAACAACTACCAGCCAATGAACTGGCTCACAAAACCCTTCAGAGTTCGTGTCTCAATTTGTACGAAAATTTCATTTATTCAATTAGACACCCTTACTGCAATCAGGTTAACAGGAAATATTAATCAATTCAATTTAACATTACCCTTCAGGACCGTTAATCCTCTATACCTTTATATATATATCACTTTTAATTAGCCCCTACTCAAATCAGAAATACTCTCCACAAATCAACTCATAAATAATTCAAAATTCCAACCTTTAACTTCATATATAATATAAAAAAAACTTTCCCAACCCTAAACAATTCTCAATTATCTATTATAACCTCTCCTTCCAGCAAGCATTATTATGAGGAGCTTCACTTCAAATTATAGGCTACGTCCGTCTTAAATACATTACACTTTTATACATATATTCATTGCTTAAATCTCCCTCCTTAACTATATATACTTATTTCTCCTAAAGTCCTCTCCTTAATAAATTAGGTACACCTATTTCGGTAAACTCTCTAGCACTTACGTGTTTGGCCTGGAACTTTCCTCTCTGCTCGGCTTCCTTTCATATCGGTCATTCAGGTACTGGAATGCGGGGGCGCTCATTTGGGGATCTCGGTGATTTATGGTGTCTCCCTACCGGATACTGCGTGGCTGGAATCAATCAGGGTCGTATATTCTTTACCGGTCAGCATTTCTTCTTCCGTGGATAGAGGAGTTGTCTAGTAGGTCAATGGTTCGACCACTCATTAGACTGGCTTTGCCTATATAATTTTCAGGATGTGATTCTTCCTTGCTACGGCTTCCATGCTTACAGGTGAACATTCCTACGGGCTGTCGGGATACGCAGAATTTCTATCATTGCTTCCATCTACCTCAGGGCTGCAGCTATCACCCAAATTAGACTACTGCTCTGCTTTGTATCGTTCTCCAACTCATTCAAATCATTCTCCAGACCGCTTCGAGAACTTCTTCCGACTCCTCCGAAAACTTCTTCCGAATGCCACGAAAGCTTCTCACTGAATGCCACGAAAACTTCTTCCTAATCTCCCTCTCAAAATTCCCTCCACTTTCTTCCTGGCCAATAGGAGATCTGCGCATCCCTTTTCCTGTGCTCTCATTTGTCTCCTCTCATCTTCCGTGGGCGGGTCTTCTTCCCAACTTCCGTGGCCTAGAATATACGAGAACCATCTAGAACGAGAGGCGGAAGTTCAGGTTAACTGAGAAACGTCACAGCTCTTCCCGTGACCTCACGCGCGCACACCTGGTGACGTCGCCCACCTCTAATGGCGTTTCACCGTGAAATTTCTAAGAGAGCCAACTTAAGTGCTCTTGGCCCTTACTATGGTGCATCTGCCTCTGTCTTAATGGGGATTTGTCACGGTTATTTACTTTTACTGACTCGTCAAAGAATTTCCATACAAACAAACTACAACTAAACAGGGAGTGACTGGAAGGTATTTTTGAATTCCAGAGCTTCTTAACCCATGTTGTTTTTATCAGAAAACCACTATTCGTATTACAGTTAAATTCTCATAATATTTAACAATTTTTATTAATTAATGTAAGGACGGGTCCTTACAGAACTCTGCTTAGAATACAATAAAGATTATTCATTTATTTAAACCTTTTCCACTTTGCAAATATTAGTTTATTATTTCACATGATTTTGTATTACTTTGATAGAAGAATAACTGAACAGTAATTAATAAAGAAAAAAGCGCTTTACTGTAAAATTATTAATAGTGCAGTAGAAAATTTAAGCTGCATAAATGTTAGGTGATGTATGCAGTACGTTACATTTCAGGCTCATTCAATTTTTTTTTATTTGTTAAATTAATTGAATTTTATTTTTCATTAATAGAAGTGAAAAATAACTAATAATCTTATCAATTAATTACTAATTTATTAACTAATAATACCAATAACAATGCCAGTAACTGATAACCAATACTAAATAAAAGTAATTATTTTAACTTTCACTGCCTCATACCTCACAACATAATATTTGCTCAACTTAATACTATACTGTAAAATAAATGCTGCTTCCAAATAAACTACGAATAGACACAATTTGGCCTTAGTAGCCCGTGTGTCGTTAAACCCCAATAACAACAACAATAAATACGCAAATAGCAACTTTTTTTGTATTGTTCACCTGAAAATTAACTGTGTTCACTACCGATATGCACGTTTTGTGGACTAAAAAACTTGAATAACTCATGAAGAAAAAGCCTACCCCCTCTGTCTGAGATCAGCCAACTTCAGTCGCGCCGGAGATTCAAAGCGAAATCCGACAAACGAATGACAAGTGGCGAAACCGATAGAGGGTTACTGAGATCGCGAAAGTTGTGCTAGTGAGCTGGTGTAATTACAAAAATAACCATTTCTTTCACTCTCTTTTTTCTCAAGTTTCTTGATTTTTTAAAATACAGTACTTTAGCCATATCATTTTCAAGAAGTTAAATGGAGGTTCTCTCAGTATACCAGCCTTTTTATTTTTTTCTCTCTTTCATACAATATTGCAACAACCTCGATATTAAAATATCTCTAAAAATTGTGCATCCATCCATTTATTTGACTAAATAAACTTTAATTTAATATCAGCCGTAACACCTTTGCTTGCTTGCTTGCTTACATTTGAAGCACGAATAAAAGTCAAAACGAACACAGTTACACGAAAGGTGACAAACCGAGATTAGCTTCTCTCTGCGCTGTATATATGCCAGGGTGGCTGGCACACAGAATTTTTCTTGGTAAGAAACTTAACTGCCCATCAGAATTTGAGAGTCACTGTTATTTAAAGCATCTTTTCTTTCATACTTCCAATTCAGTTCTGGTGCTGGTCAGACTCTTCAAAAGTCTAATAACCCTCGAAGATGCCTTTTATTTATACTGTATATTAATTTGACGTCACTACTCTCTCACCCTTACAGCAGCGTCAGTCTAAATTTGCAAGGTAACCTTCGTTATTTTTAGACAGTGATCAACTCACTGCGGCAAAGTTGTACTTTCATCTCAAAGGAACGTTGTTCATTCAGTTTTTCTCTATAAGAGACACGCGTTGTCTTTCCCTATCACATAAGGTGTCACCGATTAAGGTCGCTGACTGCGACATTTTTGATGCGTATATTCCCGATAGTTCTTGCTAATCACTAATGGCTACATCGGCTGTAACAGCTGATAACGTTAACCAGAATTTGAAGAACATGGAATTCCCGTGGCCTAGTCCTGTGGTCTCCAGGGGTAACGATTTGGAATTGGAAATAAGAATGGTGGGTGAATGTTGCCAGTTTTGATGGGTATATGTGTGTGTAAAACACAACCAGTGTGCGTAATAGATATTATATTATAATTGATATCCTATACCTGTATAACTTAATATGTTAAATGCACACATTAATAAGAGCAAGATGAAAACCGAATTGCCAGCTTGTAGTTTTTAACCGGTCTGCTTTTTTTTTTTTTTTTTCGTCTTAATTTTTGTGATCAGTTTCGTCTGTTAAACCATATCCATTAAAAATTCGGATTTCGTTATGATTTACTATTATTAAGATCCATAATCAAACTCTCAATCTGCATCCTTGGAGCGGAACAATTTATAATGCTATCAATCATTTAATAATGGGCTCGCTATATAATCAACGAAGGATTCCTCGAGTGAGACTACTCGCTCATCACAGAAAAATAATTGTTTTAACAAAACAAACCATCTTTTTTTTTTTTTTTTCCTTGTTAGAGCATCAGCTTCTATGGCCATAATGCACCTCCCAAAGTTTTTGCATTTTACTGTGATCCAAGCCCGAGGCGGGATTCGAACCCGCGACCTTCGGGTTGCTAGGCAGTCACTTTACCCACCTGACTAACCCGGTCGGCAAAGCAAAGCAAACCATCTAACGATAGGCTTACGCAGAATTCGACCAAGTCTGTGTGAGTATACCCCAGTCGAACGCTCTAAATATTCACAATGAGTTGTCTTAATAGTGCACTACTTCAAATAAATACACTAGCACTATCTTATTTCAGTAGAGAAATTTTGTGTACAAGGCTAGTCTTACAGTTTTGGGGGAGGGGACCTGGATGCGAGAATCAGTGCTAGGAGAAAGGAACAGCAAGGACGATCGCTTGCTTAGATTAATGGGAGCCATCATTTTGTTGGGACTTGGGGTTCTTTTAAGTCTGTGGCCTGGGCCACAGACTTAAAAGAACTTTAACGTCAAACTATAACCGTTGTGCAACGGTTATAGTTTGACCTTCAAACGGTAATAGTTGCATTCATTCCAATCCATTTCCTAATGTAAGGGTACAAACCATCCTTTTTATTAGAGAAGATAAATGGAAATGCGTTATTCTGTAAGGGGATAGATCTTTTATAAGATGCGCTTAGGTTGCTTGACCCGTAGTCATTAAGCAACCTAAGAAAAGACTTTTCGGGACCTTCCAATGTCGATGATCCCGAAAGGTCTTTCTACCCACGTACCGGTTTCACAAAGAAAAAGAAAGAAATTCACTTGAAACATAACGGAGATTACGAACTCATAAGTGAACATGAACCTACTGGAACTGGAAAATATCATCGGAAAGTGCGTTTAAGTATTTTTCAAAAATGAAAACGGAATTTTTTGAACAGTATAAAAACAATTTTACAATGGCATTAGCATTGGCATTAGTAGAGGCATATGATGCAAGAAAGCAAGCTTATGCATGTGCAAATATTATGCAAATATGTGAATATCTGTTTACTATTCCCAGCCACATTGGAAATGCCAACGAAAGAATGTTTTCTTTTAATGGAAATACAGAGTTCGATGAAAAGAATCACCGTGCCATCGACACCGTCAATGTACAGAGTTGTTTTGTTAATTTTGATTACAATTTTTGGAAATGTTGGATTACATAACGAAGACACATCTGGTGAGTATGGGCTTGGCACACCCAGGGTCATGAGCTGGATATCATCATTCTTCTCTTTCTTGGTGATTCCTTTCTACTTCTCTCTCTCTCTCTCTCTCTCTCAGGGTAACTCGGGAAGGATTTTTTTTTTTTTTTTTTTTTTTTTGGCTGATGTAGCATAAGCCTCAGGCTTCCTTGCACCATATGGCAAAACTATAATAATAATACATTAATAAAAAAGACAATAGGGAATGTCATATCCAGAAGAAAGAGTCGATGTGTTTCTTTTATATTTCTTTAACAAATATAACTAGATATTTATTTTTAATTATTTGTTAAAAAACATCTTTCACCTGATTTTGCTTGTTTGAAAGAAAATATTTATTTTATGCTGATCATTTTGCTACAAGTCAATATATTGAAATCGAAATAAATATTTTGTTTAATAAATGTGTGTCTATCAAAAAATCTGGCAACCATAGGTGGACTCATTTCATCTTTTCTATTATTCTTAGAGAAGCACGTTTATTAGAAGTATGTAGTATGCATTCAGTTTTTGTTTTGTTTAAAACTTTTGATTTTGTAAATTTATCACATTTTTAAAATATTTCTGGGTAAAAATGCAGTTAAGCGGGCATTAAGACCTAAAAGGGAAACTACGTGATTTACTTGCGTGGTGGATCATTGCGAGTAGCAGTGGTTGACATGCCTGGCAAGGGCGTTCTGTGGTATGTGGCGCCCGAGTGCCAATTTAAATCTGGCGCCCCCTTTAAAATTTTCTTCATATATGTATGTAAGTTACAGGTTTTCAGGCGCCCCTTGAATTGACGCCCGAGTGCAGTGCACCCCTTTCACCCTCGGGTGGTCGCCAGCCCCTGATGCCTGGGGTGTTAATCCCCCACTTGCCGCTGTTTTAAAATCTGGATCTCGTTTTCCGATTTTAAAACAGCGGATAGGAGCGGGGGATACACACCTTAACTAAGCTAAGCATCTCCCCTCCTCGGCAACACAAACTGCAAGTCACGTGGTTTCACGTTTAGTCGTCAAGACCGCCGCTTAACTGCATTTTGATCTATTTCTGTTTATGTGTAATTCCTTTTTAGCAATATATATATATATATATACAAAGTTTAAATTTGGAATAAGTCAATAATGAAAATTATAAAAATGAAGTATTATTACATCGATGTCATAACCACTCTTTTGGCGCCTCCGTAGCCAGGTGGGAAGAAGCAGCAGTGTGTAACGCACGCTTCTTGATTAGACCGGGGTTCGATCCCGTCACCACCAAATACGGGGATGCGGAAAGATCAGGGAATGATCACCGCATATTCCCGGAGCAATATGGCCTTAGTTGCTAATGCTCCTAAAAACCAAATAACAAACAAACCACTCTTTTACATAGTTCCTTTAATATAAAATTTTAAAATAATAATTAAGAGAAAAGTAATATAAATATAGTATTTATATTTATACTTATAAATATACTATATTTATTTCATATACATCGTAATACATGAGTTTTTGGCTCCATTATTTGGGTGCCACTTGTCTTCGCGTAGTGGGCGTGGTCGCAGAACGGAGTGATTGTACAGTCGAGTTCTGTGATTTGGTGATTATTGTGAAGGAGTTTTCTTAATGATTTTGTGTCGTCGAGGAGGGGGGGATTGTTTAGCGTAGGTAGGGTGTTTATTCCCTCCCCATCCCGCTGTTTTAAAATCGGAAAACGAGTTCCCAATTTAAAAACGGTGGGAGGGAAACACCCTAGGCATATCAACCTAAGAGGACAGTTGGCGGGGAACGCAGTGTGGCACCTGTCAATAAAAAATCAACCCTTTTTTCCTGTCCGTTTGTTGAAATATGGACTAGTACCCAAGATCTGGAGTTTTACCGAGTTTTTTTATGGTATATATATTTTTTTTCAAGACTGGTTGTTTGTGTTTTGGATCTGGAATCCCTAGTTGTATATGGCGGTTGATGCTGTAATGACCCTGGTCTCTCATCGCAACACCTTTCCAAGGAGTTTCTTCAATACAGAGCTCTCAGATTACGAACATCCGTAAATCGCATATTCGTAATCTGGAAGCTCATTATACCGAAGAAACATGTACGAATTATTAAGAACTTTCCCATGACTTCATAATGTTTTCAGCTTTTATATAATGTACAGGGTTGTTAAAATTAAAGTATCCCTATGTAGCGAGTTCTAAGGCTCATACTGAAGAGAAATTTGGACAAAAGGTACAATAAAGAATGCGCTCGCCATTTATTGGGAAACAAAAATAGTTACAAAATTTGTCACTATGTGGCACTGTAGTAATACAAATCACTTGAACAGCGCTACAATTGTTCAATGTGCCCTCCATTTTGATCAACAACAGTTTCCATTCGAAGAACAGCATTTTCTACAGCAGAACATTACATGTCAACTGGAATAGCCAGCACATGATGTCTAATGCTGTCCTTCAGACCTGCCAGAGTTTGACATCCTTCCCAATACAGCTGGTTCTTCAAAAAACTCCACAACCAGAAGTCGCATGGGATGAGGTCCGGTAATCGGAGTGGCCAAGATGTCTGGAAACAATGGCTGGTGACCCATTCGTCTGTAAAGTGTTGCCTTAGCAATCTTTGGACATAACGGTGAATGTGGGGTGGCACACCATCTTGCATGAATATGGGTATCCTGAAGGCACCCACGTTGTTGCAGCTCTGGTATTGCGAAATTTACCAATATTTCATAATATCGCTGTCCATTGATGGAACAGGTGGGGGATTCAGTCAATGTTACCTTTTCAAAAAAATATGGCCCAATCATGAATGTGGCTGTAAATCCACACCACACTGTCACTTTTGGAGAATGCAACGTGACCTCTTGGATAACTCGAGGGTTTTCTATTGCCAAAATGCGACAGTTGTGCGTATTCACTTGTCCATTTAAGCAGAAGTGGACTTCATCACTCCAAAGGATGTTCTATGGCCAAGTGATATCCACTGTCATTCATGCCAGAAACTAAAGTGAGTAGGCGAAACGAATATCTGCATCACCATTCTTTAGCTGCTGTATCATGTGCGTCTTGTAAGGATAGCACAGCAACACCTGACTCATTACTAGCATTACAGTGGAATACGGCATGTCCACTTCAAGGGAAACAGCTGGCACACTTGCACTACCACGTGGCAATTGACTTGATAAATCCACGGCAGCCATAGCCAAATCTTCAACATGAGAGGAGTCCACTCGACCTCTACCTGGTTGAACACCAATATGTACTGTCGCTTCAAATTTTGCAATCATTTTGCGGACAGCATAAACAGTTATAGGTCCACTTATGCGCTTCTGACACCAGAATTCTCTAATAGCTGCAGCTGTTCTGATAGTAAAGTTTCACTAATAGTGCCTTTTCCTGCAACATTGTTGGTATTGCTGCTGTAGTGCAGGCAGACATCTACTGTATGATTTTGAAGAGACTGCTTTGCTTTTATACAGTACAGTAGAGCTGAGTGGTGGCACTGTGACAATAACTTATGATTATGCATAATCATAACTAAGATAGTTACGCACCATACAGTGACACAGCGCCATACAGTGACAAATTTTGTAACTAATTTTTCCAATAAATGGCAAGCACATTCTTTATTGTACCTGTTGTCCAAATTTATTTTCAGTACGAGCTTTTGAACTCGCTCCAGAGCCCTCTACATAGGAATACTTTAATTTTAACAACCCTGTACTGTCTCATATTTACTATATATACCGTACATGTACTGTGCATGCAGTAATATATAGCACACTATTTTTTTAATGTGTACAAGTATTTTTGATGAAATGTACAATGAAGTACGCATGATGAAAATGCAGATTACCGAGAGTACCTCCTGTTTGATTAAGTAATTTCTGATTAGAATAATTTATTCCATTGCCTGTAGAATTAATTTATTGCTGTTCTTTCCAAAACCACTTAACGTTTCCAGTTATAAATAAGCAGCTATTTATAATTTTATTGCAGCTGTATATTAAGATGCAAAGACTCTCCATTAAAGCTAATTATGCTGCAACTTGACTTGCTTCTGCAAGGGAGCTGTGACTATCGAATTGTAACCATGAGCTAGAAAAGTGTTTACTTCTGCAATTGCTTATTATTAAATTATTCAGAAATAACAGCTATCTATTCACAACTCCAAAGTCGTTAAGCTAAACTGAAGACCTAAAGTTATTCTTATATACTCAAATACTTTATTAACTCAGAAGTATGACCACTTAAATGTGATATGCCTCTATTATGACTTGTTGTTTTTTATAAAACCCCAAACATCAAAGGCATTAGAACTGAGAGTACTTGCACATCATGGTCTGCATAATGTTTTGTTTGGAACCTCGTCACCAGTGTTGAATCCAGAGCGTTTACAAAGGTAGGGGAGAGAATGTAAACTTCGGGATTACATGTAGTATATTTTTTATTATTATTTAATATTTACAACATATGTATACGTTACAAACAAATCTATATATTTATGCATAATATTAGCATTAGTAATGGCACGTGATGCAAGAAAGCAAGCTTGTATAGCATTAGCCAAAAAAAATCTTCTCATTTTACCCTTCCATCGCTCCATATGTTTGTCTAGTTCTGCCTTGAATCTATTTAAGCTATCAACTTCTACAACAACAGATGGAAGTTTGTTGCAGCAATCAACCACACACTAGCTAAAGGCAAACTTCTGCACATTTATCCTACAACTGCCTTTCCCCGATTTGAATATATGTCCTCTCAGGCGATTATTCTGAGCAAGAGGAAGAATCCCATCAGCATTGAGCATGCTCAAACCATTCAAGACTTTATGTACCTCAATCACCTCGCAGGTGCCTAGTCTCCAGACACTGTAATTTGAAAAACTTAAGCCTTTCTTTGTAAGAGCAACCCTTTGTTCTGTTCACTAATCTTGTTGCCCTTCTCTGTACTCATTCCAGCAGCTCTATATCCTTCTTAAAATGAGGTCTCCAGACCTGTATACAGTACTCAAGGTGTGGCCTGACCATTGCTTTATACAAGGGGATAATCACCTCCTTATCCCTGCTAGAAAAATCCTGTATATCATTGAGAAGACACCATGAGCTATGCAGACCATCTGCTCTGCTCAGAAAACTTCATATCTGCCTGCACGATTACCCCAGGTCCTTTTCATTCTCTACCACTGTCAGTGTAGTACCATTCATTCATTCTTGTATACTCAAATACTTCATTCTTATTAATCAAAGAAGAAAACTACTACTATGAGTTTACCAAGTTTGCACCAGCCCTCTTCACAATATGGAGCACTTTATTGCCAATGCAGAATAGGAACACTCCAAACATCTGATCCTAACACAACTGGCCAACCAGTCTTAACCTGGATAGGATACTGGCCCACAGACCATCTGATTCACCAGTGGCGACTTACACAGAGCTCTCTTGCCGCGTCTTATTTATCCTTTTTCCTGGGTTCCCCTTTCACCTGATGGCGCTTATTGGTCCATTGATAACTTGGAGGATGGGTTCGCCTACATCCTCCATATTTTTAGCTATATCCTCCTTTCTTGCGTACACTCTGTGCTTTCCTGACTCTACTTTTTTTTTTTTTTTTTGTCTCCATCCAGGAAGCTCTGGCGATCCTGGTGGAGACAAGCCAGAGAATAATGGACAGTCTGGTGTGTGCCGGTAACGTGGAGTCCCAGCAGGGGCCCTGCGGCCAAATGCCAGGACACACAACAGAACCCAACATAATAGGACGTCTTCAACACACAACACTTTTCTGGCATTTACAGTGTTCTGTACTTCTTCACAGCGTACATATGGCGCAGATGTGGGAAACCACAGGTGGTGCCTGACCCTAATCCTATGCACACTGTGCACATGTTAGTGTAGTACCACACAATTGATACGTTACTCTGAGGTTACTGCTTCCCATATGCAGTACTTTACATTTGTCAATGTTAAACTTCAGTTGCCACCTCTCAGCCATCTGCTCAACTTTTCTGGATCCTGTTGCAGCAGCGTACTGTCATTAGTGTCATTAACAACCCTGCTGACCTTTTTATCATCTGTAAACTTGAACATTAAGCCTGATATACCATCATCAATATCATTAATAAATACAGAAAACAACAATGGACCCAACACTGAATCCTGGGGGAATCCACTAATCTACTAATAACATTAGTCAACGAAGAGCAGTGTCCATTGATTACCACTCTCTATCTTCTCCAACTATATACATAAATATAAATTTAAAATATGCATAAATATAAATATACAAATTATGCATATTCATGAATGTTATAATAAGAGAATATGAGAAAACAAAATAGGTAACAAACAGAAATACTGTATTTATTATTTAACATCTGAATATTAATAGGTAGTTCACAAAAACTACATTACTGACAGTAATCACTGTTTAATATGAAAATCACCTATTAAAATTTGCAAAAAAAAAATTATACAAATTATAATCAAACATGAATTACTGTATTGTAACAATCTTATTCTTCTTTGCATATATATGTATCAATCACTTCATTTATTAATTTTTCCAATAAATTCATTATAGAGCCCTCTAAGCTTATTTTCTTGCAATGTTATAGTACAGATGCATATATAATAAAAAGGTTATAAAATGTATTGTTTATAGGCTGCGAACAATCCATCTTGTTTGCAGTATACAAAGAAAGAATTAGCCACAAGTAGACTCTTGCTGTGAGAACTATAAAGCAAAACTGCCAACAATTGAATTAGTGGCTGCAGTAGACTCCCCTGAAAGCTGCGGAACACTTTATAGCATTAGCATTAGCATTAGTAGAGGCATTTGATGCAAGAAAGCAAGCTTATGCAGCATCAGCCAAAAAAAAAAAAAAAAAAAAAAAAAAAAAGTAACATAAATAAATAAAAATAACCACTTCCACTTCACCCCTCTGTTCGTTCGAAATACCTGTCCAGCTGAGCCTTAAACTTATTTAGGCTATCAACTTCCACAACAAGGGATGGAAGTCTGTTCCACCCACCAACCACCCGCTGGCTAAAGGCAAATTTCCGCACATCTATCCTACATCTGTCTTTCCTCAATTTGAATTTATGCCCTCTCAGGTGATTTTTCTGAGCTAGAGGAAGAATCCCATCAGCATTGAGCATGCTCAAACCATTCAAGGCTTTGTACACCTCTATCAGATCACCCCGCTGGTGCCTAGTTTCCAGACACTGTAATTTGCAAAACTTAAGCCTTTCTTCGTAAGAGAACCCCTTTGTCCCATTCACCAATCTAGTTGCCCTTCTCTGTACTCGTTCCAGCAGCTCTACATCCTTCCTGAAATGAGGCCTCCAGGCCTGTATACAGTACTCTAGGTGTGGCCTGACCATTGCCTTATACAAGGGAATAATCACCTCCTTATCCCTGCTAGAAAAATTCCTATATATCATTGACAATACACCATGAGCTACTCTTGCAGCTCGTCTGCACTGCTCAGAGAACTTCATATCTGCCTGCACCACCACCCCCAGGTCCCTTTCATTCTCTACCACTGTCAGTGTAGTACCACAGAGTTGATACGTTGCTCTGGGGTTGCTGTTTCCCATATGTAGTACTTTACATTTGTCAATGTTAAACTTCATTTGCCACCTCGAAGCCCATCTGCTCAACCTTTCCAAATCCTGTTGCAGCAGCATAGTGTCAGTAGTGTCCTTGACAACCCTGCCAACCTTCGTATCATCTGCAAACTTGGACATTAAGCCTGATATACCATCATCAATATCATTTATAAATACAGAAAACAATAAAGGCCCCAATACTGAACCCTGAGGGACTCCACTAATAACATTAGTCCACGATGAGCAGTGTCCATTGATTACCACTCTCTGTCTTCTCCCCCTCAACCACCCCTTTATCCATAGCAGCAACTTGCCTCCAATGCCACACTGCTCCAATTTGTGCAGCAGTCTTCCATGTGCAACAGTATCAAAAGCCTTTCTAAGATCCAAGTATATAATATCAAAGTTATTCCCTGCATCCAGTTCTTTTGTGACTGCATCATAGTATCCAATCAAATTGGTCAGGCAAGACTTCCCCTTAACAAAACCATGCTGTGTCCTAGCTATAACTGAAGTCTTGTCTAGATGATCCTGCAGTGCTTCTTTCACCAGTGCCTCCATTAATTTTCCGGGAACAGAAGTTAAACTCACAGGTCTATAATTACTTGTGTCAGCCTTTGATCCCCCTTTGTGAATTGGGGTCACATTTGCACATCTCCAGTCAATGGGTACCTCCCCTGAGTCCAAGGAAGCTCTCATAATTATGGCTAAGGGTTTGCTTACCTCCTTTGCTGCCTCCTTTAATATAACTGGATAGATCCCATCCACCCCAGGTGCCTTTCTTGTGTTTATCTTCAACAATTTCTCCTCCACTTTGCTCTCAGTTATTACAAGATTCTCTAGCTTACTGCTAGAGTTGAATACACCTCTGGCATTCCCCTCGCTGAATAACTCCTCATGTGTGAATGTCGATGCAAAATATTCATTTAGTTTGTTAGCTACCCGAGCAGGGTCATCAACAGTTGACCCATCGATCTCAAGTGGACCAATCTGATTCATCCCCTTCCTTCTAGAGTTTACATAAGTAAAGAACTCTTTGCTGTTTTTCTTCGCATCCCTTGCCAAGGATCTCTCGTAATCTGCCTTCGCCTGCCTAACCTCCTTTGTAACTTGGTTACAGATCAACTTGTATCTATCATAGGCGTCCGTGTCACGTGTTAATTTGTATGTATCCCATGCATTTTTCTTCTCTGCCATATGCCTCATTAGTTCATCTGACAACCATTTAGGCCTAAACCTTGAACAATATTTCTTAGTTGGTATGTAAAGCCTAGTAGCTTCCACGATAAGTTCTTTGAATGCTTCCCATTTTGAATTTGCTGTTGGCAATATCATCAGTTGATCCCACTGTATAGAATTTAAATACTGTCTCAGTCCATTGTAGTCGCCTTTACGAAAGCAATACCCCTTCCCTTTACCCCTAATGGTAGTTACCTCTTTGAGTAACTCCCACTTCAGCACACTGTGGCCGACCGGGCTAGCCGAGTGGGTAAAGTACCTGCCCGGCAACCCAAAGGTCGCGGGTTCGATTCCCGCCTCGGGCTTGGATCAAAGTACTACAAAAACCTTGGGAGGTGCAATATGGCCACAGAAGCCGATGCGCCAACAACTACCAAATCAAAACAAAAAAAAACAAACAAAAAAAAAAAAAGCACACTGTGATTACAATATTATTACAATAGAAATTACAATTACAATTACAATATTACAATATTATAATTACAATAGCATCTGTCAGGAACCAACTCAGGCGAACCTCTTCACGGCCTGCCATCTTGTTTGTGATATACAAACAAAGAATTAGTCGCAAATAGGCCACTTGTGTGAAAGACTATCAAGAGATGGTTTGTATGAAAATAAAGGAAACCATAAAACATAAATGCAGACACTTGAAATAGTGGCTTTTAGTTACAATTTTTGCAATCAGAAATATTGCCCATTTAATTATTTTGAAAATTTGTCTTTTTGCATTTTAGTGTTTTTTTTTCGCCGTGTATCACCTAACAAGTACCACACTTAGTTGATGTGATTTTTCGTGTTGTGTTTGACACAAATTTATTAAATTCATGTTTTATAAAATAAAAATTACTATTTTTCACTGGGGGGGATGAATTTTATTCCACTAGTGGTGAACTCGCCCTTGTCACCCCCCCCCCTGTATTCAACACTGCTCGTCACCCTGACAGTTGTGTGTTAGAGATACAGTAGTAAGTAACACTTCACCTATGGAGAAGCCAATTGTCTTCTCCATAGGTGAAGCGTTACTTATTCCATGCAGTGCAATACCATGGCAACTCATAGTGAAGGTCGGTGGATTTTTGGCTGCTGTAAAGGGATAAGTATTTAGATAGTTTTACCGTATTCTTTGTTAATTAACATGCTACATTGTGTTTTACAAAGATATTAAATAGGTTTAGTAGCATTCATTAGCTTCTTATTTTGAATTTAACTAGTGATTTTTGGAAGTTATGACTCCTGGTGTTCGTGCCAATATTGTTGAACAAATAGTGCAACGTATATATATCTCGAACTGATAGTGTAAGGTATAATGTAAAACTAGATAATGTAATATGAAGCAGTGTATTAGGAATCTGTTAGCTTAGTATAGTATTATCAATTAATATCAAAAATATTTATTAATCTTATTAAATTCCATTGTTAATTAAACTGTATTTAAACAGAAATCATGACCCAGACTAGAGCTGTGAAGCAAAGATCACAGACTAGCGAGGGTGCTATGACTCAGGGGAGAAAAGAAGGGGGCGATTCTCCAATGCATCACAGTCTCAAAAAATATGTGAAATGATTGTGTATAGTGTGTTTAGGGTCTAATGGCACCAGGGGTTTCCCCCATCTCTGCGTAATATACATTGTGGTGTGATACAGAACACTGTAGAGGCCAGAGGTTTAAAAGTGTATGGCTATTATGGTGTGTAATGTTTTGTACCATTGCTCATCTGGTCTTTTAGCCGTTGGGTCTCAAATGAGACCCACCATTGCTGAACTTTCTAAAACAGGATATGATCTGTTTCAGCATCAGAGACCAATCCATTCCTTCACAAGGGGGTATTGCTAATGTAAAGACAACTCAGTATAAAATGATAAGCAAATATGAAGCATATTCTTTTTTATTTATTTATTTTTACACTTCTTTTTGCCTGAGAACAGGATCTCACTGACTCTCTCTATGAGCCAATATGATTTCATCCTTCTGTAGTATAGATAATTTTAGAGGTGGGTCTAGGTTATTCACTAGTTATTCTGCAATGCATTCATGCGACAATTACACCCCTTCTCATTAACAGATTATCTAAGAAATGCACCCCCTACATGAGTAATAAATTTATATACCATGAATTATTTGGATGACAGGTATACAGAATCATAGAGAATGGGGCAGCTAGTGAATGACCTTCATCTGCATCTGGAATTTCTTTTCATTATAGCAATTGGCTGAATATGAGTGAATATCCTTAACAAATTCAAATTAAGCTATGACACAAACACTGACAGTCTCCCCATGGCCCTCTGGAAACACTACTTTAGCATTAGCATTAGCAGAGGCATATGATGCAAGAAAGCAAGCTTATTCAGCATCAGCCAAAAAAAAAAAAAAAAAAAAACACTACTCCCATTTCACCCCTCCATTCGCTCGAAATACCTGTCCAGTTGGGCCTTAAATTTGTTTAGGCTATCAACTTCAACAACAAGTGATGGAAGTCGGTTCCACCAACCAACCACCCGCTGGCCAAAGGCAAATTTCCGCACATCTATCCGACATCCGTCCTTCCTCAATTTGAATTTATGCCCTCTGAGCTGATTATTCTGAGCAAGATGAAGAATCCCATTGGCATTGAGCATGCTCAAACCATTCAAAGCCTTATACACCTCTATCAGATCACCTCGCCGGTGCCTAGTCTCCAGACTCTGTAATTTGCAAAACTTAAGCCTTTCTTCGTAAGAGCAACCCTTTGTTCCATTCACTAATCTTGTTGCCCTTCGCTGTACCCGTTCCAGCAGCTCTACATCCTTCTTGAAATGAGGCCTCCAGACCTGTATACAGTACTCAAGATGTGGCCTAACCATTGCCTTATACAAGGGAATAATCACCTCCTTATCCCTGCTAGAAAAATTCCTGTATATCATTGACAAGACACCATGAGCTACTCTTGCAGCTCGTCTGCACTGCTCAGAGAACTTCATATCTGCCTGCACAATTACCCCCAGGTCCTTTTCATTCTGCACCACTGTCAGTGTAGTACCGCAGAGTTGATACGTTGCTCTGGGGTTACTGTTTCCCATATGTAGTACTTTGTTGTCCTGCAGCAACAACTTCTACATCTGATAAAAGCCATTTTCAAAAAGGGATCACTCCCCGCAAGATTAAAGGAAACCACCATTACCCCACTTTTTAAAAAGGGTGCAAAAGACACACCTGCCTCATTTCGACCCATACACAAAGCTAACCCCCTAAGCAAGATCATTGAGAACCTCCTATACTCTCAGCTCTGCTGCTTTATAAAAAACAAATTCAGCCACATTCATCATGTCTTCCTTATGGGCAGATCAACAGTGACCAACCTACTCTCCACAGAACATGACATCAAACATAGCCTTGATAATAACAATCAGATAGACATTATATATCTGGACCTACAAAAAGCCTTTGATTCGGTACCACACAAGTTGCTTTCCCTCAAATTAAAGCACATAGGTTTATCAAATAATGCCTTATCACTTATGTCTAACTTCTTTGACAACAGAAAAAGCAGAGTTCTCTCGGGCCACTATTTTTTGCTATATATATTAACGACATACAAGATTGTATGCAACAGGTAGATATCAAAGTGCTCTCATACACAGATGACTTGGAAAATATACAAAACCATCAAAACAACACAAGACTGAATCACTGGAAAATGGACTAGACACTATCACCCAATGGATTACAAACAATGGCCTAACACTAAACTTAAACAAATGCTGCGCCATGCCTGTTGCAGACTATCGCAAAAAACACAAGATTAATTATCTCTATAAAACTAATAACCATGAGCTATTGAGAATACAAGAGGTTTCAGATTTGGGAGTATGGTTTTCTGACAAGGGAAACTTCAGCTATCCCAGGGGCTCACATCTGGGGAGTTTGGGCTTGGCACACCCAGGATCCTGAGCGGATATCATCATCCCAGGTGCATGTATACTTGTGTGTACACCAATGCTAGGAGTTTAGTAAATAAATTTGATGAATTTGAGGTATTGCTCAAAACATCAAAGGCAGATATTGTGGGGATTTCAGAGACGTGGTGTCACACAGATGTAAGAAATGCAGAACTGGAATTTGGGGAGTACAATGTGTACAGAAAGGATAGACAGGATAGGAAGGGAGGAGGGGTTATGCTATTAATTAAGAAACACATAAAATCCAAGGAAGTGAAGCCAGTCGACATCGCTGGACAGTGCAGTGTCGAGTCAGTTTGGTGTGACATAAGCATTGGGAGATCAAAATTGAGAGTAGGAGTGTGCTATAGGCCTAATGACTCTGATGAGTATAATAAGAAACTGTTCGGAGAAATAGAGTGGGCCAGTAAATCAGAGAGTCTTATAATGGGGGATTTTAATTTCCCAGATATTGACTGGAATTTGGGGGCTGGTCACTCACACAGTAGCAAGGCTTTTGTGGATTTATTGGATGATTGTTTTCTACATCAGCATGTTCGGGAGGCAACTAGAGGGAGTAATACTCTTGATTTGATTATCAGTAGTGATTCTTCATGCATTAAGAATCTGCAGATAAATGAACCACTTGGTGGCAGTGATCACAGTGTGCTGAAGTGGGAGTTACTCAAAGAGGTAACTACCATTAGGGGTAAAGGGAAGGGGTATTGCTTTCGTAAAGGCGACTACAATGGACTGAGACAGTATTTAAATTCTATACAGTGGGATCAACTGGTGATGTTGCCAACAGCGGGTTCAAAATGGGAGGCATTCAAAGAGCTTATCGTGGAAGCTACTAGGCTTTACATACCAACTAAGAAATATTGTTCAAGGTTTAGGCCTAAATGGTTGTCAGATGAACTAATGAGGCATATGGCAGAGAAGAAAAATGCATGGGATACATACAAATTAACACGTGACACGGATGCCTATGATAGATACAAGTTGATCTGTAACCAAGTTACAAAGGAGGTTAGGCAGGCGAAGGCAGATTACGAGAGATCCTTGGCAAGGGATGCGAAGAAAAACAGCAAAGAGTTCTTTACTTATGTAAACTCTAGAAGGAAGGGGATGAATCAGATTGGTCCACTTGAGATCGATGGGTCAACTGTTGATGACCCTGCTCGGGTAGCTAACAAACTAAATGAATATTTTGCATCGACATTCACACATGAGGAGTTATTCAGCGAGGGGAATGCCAGAGGTGTATTCAACTCTAGCAGTAAGCTAGAGAATCTTGTAATAACTGAGAGCAAAGTGGAGGAGAAATTGTTGAAGATAAACACAAGAAAGGCACCTGGGGTGGATGGGATCTATCCAGTTATATTAAAGGAGGCAGCAAAGGAGGTAAGCAAACCCTTAGCCATAATTATGAGAGCTTCCTTGGACTCAGGGGAGGTACCCATTGACTGGAGATGTGCAAATGTGACCCCAATTCACAAAGGGGGATCAAAGGCTGACACAAGTAATTATAGACCTGTGAGTTTAACTTCTGTTCCCGGAAAATTAATGGAGGCACTGGTGAAAGAAGCACTGCAGGATCATCTAGACAAGACTTCAGTTATAGCTAGGACACAGCATGGTTTTGTTAAGGGGAAGTCTTGCCTGACCAATTTGATTGGATACTATGATGCAGTCACAAAAGAACTGGATGCAGGGAATAACTTTGATATTATATACTTGGATCTTAGAAAGGCTTTTGATACTGTTGCACATGGAAGACTGCTGCACAAATTGGAGCAGTGTGGCATTGGAGGCAAGTTGCTGCTATGGATAAAGGGGTGGTTGAGGGGGAGAAGACAGAGAGTGGTAATCAATGGACACTGCTCATCGTGGACTAATGTTATTAGTGGAGTCCCTCAGGGTTCAGTATTGGGGCCTTTATTGTTTTCTGTATTTATAAATGATATTGATGATGGTATATCAGGCTTAATGTCCAAGTTTGCAGACGATACGAAGGTTGGCAGGGTTGTCAAGGACACTACTGACACTATGCTGCTGCAACAGGATTTGGAAAGGTTGAGCAGATGGGCTTCGAGGTGGCAAATGAAGTTTAACATTGACAAATGTAAAGTACTACATATGGGAAACAGCAACCCCAGAGCAACGTATCAACTCTGTGGTACTACACTGACAGTGGTAGAGAATGAAAGGGACCTGGGGGTGGTGGTGCAGGCAGATATGAAGTTCTCTGAGCAGTGCAGACGAGCTGCAAGAGTAGCTCATGGTGTATTGTCAATGATATATAGGAATTTTTCTAGCAGGGATAAGGAGGTGATTATTCCCTTGTATAAGGCAATGGTCAGGCCACACCTAGAGTACTGTATACAGGCCTGGAGGCCTCATTTCAGGAAGGATGTAGAGCTGCTGGAACGAGTACAGAGAAGGGCAACTAGATTGGTGAATGGGACAAAGGGGTTCTCTTACGAAGAAAGGCTTAAGTTTTGCAAATTACAGTGACTGGAAACTAGGCACCAGCGGGGTGATCTGATAGAGGTGTACAAAGCCTTGAATGGTTTGAGCATGCTCAATGCTGATGGGATTCTTCCTCTAGCTCAGAAAAATCACCTGAGAGGGCATAAATTCAAATTGAGGAAAGACAGATGTAGGATAGATGTGCGGAAATTTGCCTTTAGCCAGCGGGTGGTTGGTGGGTGGAACAGAATTCCATCCCTTGTCGTGGAAGTTGATAGCCTAAATAAGTTTAAGGCTCAGCTGGACAGGTATTTCGAACGAACAGAGGGGTGAAGTGGAAGTGGTTATTTTTATTTATTTATGTTACTTTTTTTTTTTTTTTTTTTTTTTTTTTTGGCTGATGCTGCATAAGCTTGCTTTCTTGCATCAAATGCCTCTACTAATGCTAATGCTAATGCTAATGCTAATCCTTCTCTTTCTTGGTGATTCCCTTCTACTTCTCTCTCTCTCTCTCTCTCTCTCTCTCTCTCTCTCAGGGTAATCGGGGAATTTTTTTTTTTTTTTTGGCTGGTGCAGCATAAGCTTTAGGCTTCCTTGCACCATATAGCTTAATAATAATAATAATACACATGTAAATAAAACTACAGCAAAGGCCTGCAAATCCCGTGGACTGCTTAAAAGAATCTGCTTCGACTTTACCAACATACAGCTCATAAAAAAAGCTTACATAATGATAATCAACCCAATTGTAGAATATGCCTCACAAATCTGGAATCCTCGCACCAAAATTCTTAAAAAACAACTGGAACATATTCAGAAATCCATAGTCAGATTCCTAGTGTACAAATCTATGTTGGAAATGAACACAAAATCCTATGATGAATGGTACCACTCTAGCAAAAAAGGGCTGAGACAGACTGCAAATTCCTAATGCATCTTGTGGCTGGAAAGTTGGATGCTCCCGAGCTGCTGTACCTCATCAATTTCAGCTGTCCTCCAAAAGCCTTGAGAAGACACAATATGCTGGCACTAGAGCCATTCAGAACTGATCAACTTAGATTCCACTATTTCAACAGAACTGCAAAATTGCTAAATGAATCCAACATTGATACTCTAGCTGAAGACATCAATATCAGAAAAGAGTTGCAAAGGTTTTATAATCAAGTAACTAGAAAATGAGAATAAATGATTAACTTAATAATAGTAATCAAATAATAAAAAATAGGTATATATTATCTATAATTTTTTCAATAAACAAAGATAATAAATAACAAATATAATAATAAGAAATAATTTTAAAAAAAATTGGATAACTATAAGAATAATAATACAAATCAATCAATGTAACTATTCATTGTGAACAAACAACAAAAGATAACAACAAAAATGTTTAGAAATACAAAATTCTCTGTCATCCCAGCTTTGCTCAAATGCAAATCGCTTGTAACATAAGATATTCATTGTATATGTTGTATATTGACCTTGTATATTTGACATTGTATATTGAGATCTGACACTGTATACTGACTGTAAATAAAATTATTACTGTATTGCTACTGTTATATTCCTCCTCTGTAAGGCTTCGACTGTTTTGGAGTAATAATAAAAAAATATATATATCAATGCAAGACAACACTAGTGGAATATACATATGTAAAAAGCGGACAGGAACTAACTGTGGAGCACAGGTTTTAGGAACAAGTGAGAAATTCCATCAGGACTTGTCTTTGTTGAGAGGCCAAGGGAGACAGACATTGGATGGTAGGAATTGCCAAGATCATCATTGATCTTGGCAATTCCTACTGATCTTGGCCAAAATTGCCAAGATCATCAATGCAAGATTAGAGAATAAGTGTGATACTTATATGTCAGCGTTATCTTGTGAAGAGAATGCAATAGAACTGTCAAGATATAACCGAGGTGGAAGTATGGGTGAGAAGTTGTGGCCAGTAGTTTTGGCAAGAAGCAAATGTCCTATGCTTAGTCTTTTCAACCATCTGGTTTGAATTTATTAATGCAGTGATTAGTTTATAGCTGTTGTGAGCTTTGATGTAGGCAAAAAATGAAGCCGGAGATTTGGATACAAGGTAATTATTATCCTGAACAACTTTAACATATTTATTGGGAATAAATTCCTAATACTACCATAATATGGCAGTATACTGAAAGTTTATGGCAATATTAAGAATGAAGGATTTCATCCCTGCAGGAAAGTTTTTTCTTACAAGATCTGAGCTAATATTAAGATCAGGGATTTTAATTTTCTTACAAGATCTGAGCTAATATTAAGATCAGAAGATTTTAAACAGCAGTCCAACAACCTAAAGAGAAAAAAAAAACAAGCAGGCAATCCCATTTAGCACTCCTGCAATGTCAAAATGACATGAGGCTGAGAGTGGGCATACAATAATAGCATCATTGGAGGAGATACTATTACCCAGCTGTGATCTGTGATAAGTAGAGGAAAAGATCAAGTGTTAAGTACATGGTAGATTGCTTTGTATTCTAGTAGGTAAATGAACAAATATGAGGTCTTTGGTAATAGTAAATATTTCATTATTCTGTACAAGCTGGGACTGCACAACAAAAAAATTGAAAAATTCATCTGAAGACATTAAAATTACCAAGAAAAATTACTTGAGATTTGGAATGTTAAAAGACTATCGCCAGTAAAGTCAAAAGCAAATATGACTCAATGCAAATATTAACCTAATTTGTTTTTAATTAATCTAATCTGTTTGGTAGTTTTGAATTTAAAACCAAATTAAAATTAATTTTCTTGTTCTTGTTAGGGTAAAAAGACATTTCCATTCCCTGATGTTATTCATGCTCATGCTGGTGATCCCCAAGGGATGGGCCAAAAACCAATCACCTTCTTTCAACAGGTAAGATAATAAAACAAACTTTGTCGTTAATTTAGGATAAGTACATGCAGTAGACTCCTGATTAACCAGGGAGGTCAGGAAATTAATTTCCCAGCTAATCCACAAAATAAGCAAAAAATCGAGATTATGAATAATATGCATTTAATATAAAAAAAAAACATCGTATACACACACACACACACACACACACACACACACACACACACACCGATAAGCCAAAACATTATGACCAGAGAGTCGTTATGCAAATTGAAGCAACTTCAGGTGAACTACTGCACTGGTCAGGACACGGTATAAAAAACACCTGATACTGAGCTCCATTAATCAGTGTTACTCTTGCTCTTCAGATGGGAAAGGCAGCTGACTTAAGCGAGTTTGACAAAGACCAAATTGTAATGGCCAGACAACTGGGTCAGAGCATATCTGAAACAGTACAGCTGGTAGGTACTAACCACAGCTAACCATGGTCAGCTGTGGTTAGTACCTACCAGCTGTACTGAAGGGTGACTGTGGTGCAACTTGCTGGTAATTGGAATGCTGGCGACGGGAGTAATGTGTCACAACACACAGTACATTGAACCATGCTGAAAATGGGGCTGCGTAGCTGCAGGCTACTTTAAGTGCCTATGCTAACCATGGTTCACTGGCAACAGTGCCTACAATAGGCATGCGAGCATCGAAACTGAACCTTGAGTGATTGGAAGAAGGTCATCTGGTCCAATGAATCACATTTCCTGTTGCCCCATGTGCATGGCCGTGTACGTGTGCGTCGTTTACCTGGGGAAGTGATGGCACCTGGATGCACCATGGGACGAAAACAAACTGATGGCGGTAGTGTCATGCATTGGGTGACATTCTTGCTGGGATACCCTGTGTCCAGCCAGGCATTCTGACATCTACCACCTACCTAAACATCATCGCGACTAAGGCCATTAGGAGAGAGGACAACCGGATTTGACAAATAACTACCAACCTTGAACCTGACTGAAGACAACAAACTTTCCTCTCTCTCTCTCTCTTTCTCTCACCACCCTGAGTGAGAGATATTTTATCCTTACTAAAACTCTCATCACTTCTTCTTAGGTCAGTCCTACTCTTGGATTTGCCCCTTTCTATCACTCTTCCTTACTTCCCCCTAAATCGAGTGCCTCTGCATCTCTCAGGGACACTCAGCCAGATGATAGTAGAACCCGGCATGCCTCCTCATGGCAGGAGTGGGGGCAGATACCTCATGTCTCTTCCCCCACTTGCTAAGTTGCCGGTTAGAAGGTGCCTCCGTAGCCAGGTGGGCAGGAGCAGCAGTGCATAGCACACGCTTCTTGATTAGGCCAGGGTTCGAGCCCGTGACCACCAAATACAGAGGATGCAGAAAGGTCAGGGAATGACCACCACATATCCCCAGAGCAATATGGCCTTAGTTGCTAATGCTCCTAAAAACCAAATAAATAACAAACAGCCTGAAAGAAGTCTTATAAACAAGAAGACATGAAGCGACTAATGGGGGAAACTCCAGGCTCCACTCAGGCAAGCCAAACACACACACACCTAAACATCATTGCTGAACAGGTACACCCTTTCATGGCAACAGTCTTCCCCTCTGGCGGTGCCGTCTTTCAGCATTTATAAATCTTGTAGTGTCCATGCTTCACCGGATACGAGCTGTTTTGGCTGCATGTGGAGGACCAACATCATATTATGTAGATGGTCATAATGTTTTGGCTCATCAGTGTATGTTCTATTATTTATTGAAAAAGGAAAGTAAAGAAGTTTGTTTCTTTGCATCATGTGAAGGCTCTGCATAGTCAAGCAGAGTCTTCACATGAGACAAAGCAATACTGTGCGAGATTTTAATTTCAACATTTAATTGCCACTTCTCAGCACATCTCATTTTTTTTCAGATCTTGTTGCAGTATCATACTCTGATTACCTTCATTAACAGTGGTGCCAATTGTTGTATTGTCTGCAAACTTAGGAATTAAGCCTTAAATGCTTAATCAGTATCATTAATAAATATAAATATCATTTTATAAATCATCAATATCATTAATAAATACATAAAACAACAATAGCCCCCAGCACTGAACCCTGGGAACTCCACTAATAACAGTAATCCAAGAAGAGCTGTGCCTGTTGATCTCCACTCTGTCTTCTCCCACTTAATCATCACTTTATCCATAGCAGTAACTTTCCCCAAATACCAAAGTTCTCCAAATTGAACAGCAATCATTTAAGTGAACCAGTGTCAAAGGCTCTTTTGAAATCTAAGTATACAATGTCAAAATTATTTTTTGCATCCACTTCATTTGTTACTGCATCATATATCCAATGAAATTGCCAGACAAGAATGTCCCTTAACAAATCCATGCTGTGACTACAATACAACTACATTACTTCTTCAACCAATGATTATAATTTTCCCTGAAACAGAATTCAAGATAACAGCTCTGTAATTAACCATAGAACCTCAGGGGCTCACATCTGGTGAGTATGAGCTTGGCACAGCCAGGGTCCTGAGCTGGATATCATCATTCTTCTCTTCTTAGTGATTCCCTTCTACTTCTGACACACACACACACACACACACACACACACACACACACACACACACACACACACACACACACACACACACACACACACACACACACACACACACACACACACACACACAGGGCTGGTGCAGCAAAAGCCTCAGGCTTCTTTGCACCATATGGCTAATAATAATATCATCATTTGATCCTCTTTTGTAAATTGAAGAGAACATTCTCACATCTCTAGTCAATATGGACCTGAATCCAAGGATACTGTCATAATTATAGTTGAAGGCTTGTTTACCTCTTTTCCTGCATCCCTTAGCATAATTAAATAGATCATATCCATCCCAGGTGCATTTTTTATGTTTAGCTTCAACAATTTCTCTTCCACTTTCCTGTTGGTTATATCAAAATCCTGTTAGAATTTGATGCATTTCTGGCATCCCTAAACAGTTCCTCTTTGTAGATGCAAAATACCTACTCAGTTTATCAGCAACTTGGGCAGGATCATCAACAATTGATATTATTTTACTTATTTCTTCTTCTTTGATTTTGATAACAGTTGAAATATAACAATCATTTAATATTTCTGCTGTGATTAATATGGGGTATTATCCATAAATTATTCACCTGATTATGAAGCTCAATTAAAATTGTATTGTAATAAGTATTGTAAAATGGTTTGCTGTACTTAATAAAGCAACTGAATGAATTTCTTATTACACAACTGCACTTCAGTAAACCTCCACGTGGGCATCTTAGGTAGCATGTAAAATGTCAAGAAGCATCTTTTGAGAAATGGAAGTCACTGTTCAATTCAGTTTTATTAACTCTGTGATCAGGGCTGTGCCAGGCTGTACAGCCACTCTGGTGCAAACTTCTTATTTCTGTCCATACGCCCCGCCCCACAGTCATTTTTCTTATATCAGTTGTTTGTGGGGGAATTTAAAAAATATATATATTTCCAAAATAATATATAACTTTTATTTTTTAAACACAAAACATATGTTATGATACATGAAGTAAATATGTTAAAAATAAAATAACGAAAATACATTAATTTGCTTTAGCTGCAGACAATTAAAAATTCAGAGAAAGATTTGAAACTTTGTTTTTTAATATTGCCCACCATTTAGTACTACTAGAAAAAAAATTATAAAGTTCCTGTATAATTCCAAAAAAATCAATTGTCTCAAAAGATATTTTTGCCGCATCATTCACTACTAAATTCAAAGTATGTGTAGTGCAAGGTACGAAAAAGGCTCAGGGGTTTATATCTAAATTTATTTCCTGAAGACCAATATGTTTTCCTTTCATATTGCCCCATTGCTGTAGCATATTTTGCCCATGCATATTTTGAATATTGATGTTATATTTTTCCAAAAATTCTAAAATGAATGTAGTTAGCCCACTACCAGTCTTATTTTCAATTCCACAGAAACCTAAAAAATGTTCCCTAATTTCAATTTTTTGTGTTTGATCATTATAAATTACAAATCTTAAAATAATTGTCAATTGTTTCTGATGACTGGCATCAGGTGTACAATCTAGAATCAAAGAATATTTAGGTTCCTGTAACTTATCTAAAATTATTGTCTTGATATTATTTTACTTATTTCTTCTTCTTTGATTTTGATAACAGTTGAAATATAACACTCATTTAATTTTTTTGCTGTGATTAATATGGGGTATTATCCATAAATTATTCACCTGATTATGAAGCTCAATTAAAATTGTATTGTAATAAGTATTGTTAAATGGTTTGCTGTACTTAATAAAGCAACTGAATATTATTTCCTGTTATATTTAAAATATCGTTTTGAATTTTGTCTCCTAAATAATGTGGCATGTGAAGTTTATCAGTCTGAATACATTGTATGTGTTCCAATAAAGTGGAATCAAATATGGCAATCATTTGTATTAATTGCGAAAAGTTTCCGTTATTGTTATCGAATAATTTTGATTTAGTACCCCTTAAAGCCAAATTTGGTTTTGCCAAATATTGAATTCAAAGAACAGTTCTCTTTAATACTGATTGCAATCTTATTTTTTCTTGATTTATCAGACTTTGATGATGTGCATCTACTGTATTTTGTAAGTTTTTACACAAATTAATTAATTTGTTAGTGCATTCAGCATGCATATTGCTTTTTTCGTGAATATTCATCTGTCTTGTTAAATGTTGCCAATCTTTGAATCCACCATTTACAAGTGGAACAGTATTATTTAAAAATAATTTACAATTATAACAAAAGACAGCATTTTGCAAAATCGAATGCAGTAACCAATTACACAAAAGTGATTTGCCATTTTTTAGTGTAATATTCAATAGACAAGTTTCTTCTATTATTACCTTTGTCTTTTGGAAAATCAAATTTTTTTAATTGTTCTGTTTTGTTTTCAACTAATATCATTCTTATATTTTATTATTTAAAAGTTGTGGCTGTTTACCAGGATCACTAAGTGAAATTAGTTGATCTTGTATACCACTGTTGTGATCTTCACTTCCCTCTTCATCCGAATTGGCTTCATTTGCACTTGGTGTTTCTTGCTGAATTGGAATGTCAACATCTTGGACAGGTGATAATTCACATGTTTCAGTTTCTTCATCAATAGTAATAAAGCTAGAGGAAATCGAAGTCGATGGACCTGGCTGTGGCCGGATATCCAGAAACCTGGTAATCGTACTTTTTTCTTTTCTTTTTTTTTCTTCTTTTTTTTCTGTATTCATAACCTGAAAGTCGTTTCCTTACTCAGACATCTGAGAAATATAGAAAACAAAAGTTTTAAATTTAAAATTCATTATTTGTTAATATAAAATACGACAAAACACATTCTTCGATACATTGAACTTTATGCAATACCCATATGCAATAACTGTGTTGCTAACTTTGTCAGACAGGTAGCATGTCACTTCATCACTGGAAATGGCTTTGTCCAGAAAGTGCTCATCTTTGTCTATACAGTTGAGAATGAGAACAGCGAATTCCTCTCATTGTGATTTGTAGTGAGGCTTAATTTTCTGGACAATTCGCACTTTGTAAGCATAAAGTTTTGATCTCTTGTGAACCACCCTGTGCAATGCTGCTTGTGCTATTTTCAACTGCAGTCTTTCCCAGTGAATAGATTTTGTAGGATCTCTGAAACTTTATCTGCAAATATACTAGGCCTATTTGCACCTTTCTGGTGCAGTACATTGCTAGTTTCTTGAAACTGTATCAACCATTGCTTCATTGATTGTTCTATAGGTGGATCTTTCTGAAATTCCCATTAAAAACACCTCTTTACATTCAATGGAGATTTGGTATCCCACAGTCGCAACACACACAATGCTTTCTCCTGCACTGTTGCCATTTTAATACTGCACTGTGTCAGTGCTTGCTGGGATCAAGGCTTCCAACTGCATTAGAAAAGCTCACTGAGAAATAATTCATGATTTATATATTTAGTAAATTGATGATAAAAAAAACGAGCAAAAGGCAAGTACTTTTATGTGAAAATCGTGACCCATTCATTTCTCCAGTCAGTGAAAAATAATCGAAAATAAATAAATACAAAATTTTAAAAAAAATAATAAATAAATAAATAAAAATGTAGTTGTCAGATTTCTGTTAATCCAGTTTTGTTGAAAGTTTGGATAGCCCAACAAATCTTTCTGAAAGAGCTACATGTCATATTTTATGAAATTACAGCCACTGGGAATTGAGTTATTACATGTGAGTGGATAGTCAGACAGACAGATGGATGGACATGGTGAAAAAAATAAGCACTTAACAAGTAAAAAGAACATTTTTAAACTAGAATAGTTATGTAAAAATTGGTTGAGTAATAAATATAAAGTTACACCTTTTTATTACATAACAAAAGAGATATTTTTTCCCCTGATATTTTTTCTGTTACCCTATCATCTCTGTATCTGACTCCACTAAAATGTGTTCAAACATGTTCCAGTTTTGCAAGTTTTGGGCAGAAGAATATAAAAATATTTTTGTGACCAAACATGCTGCATCAATAAAATAATATTATTACTATGAAAGAGGACGTTTCAGTGCTAAAATAAATAATTTGCTGTTTTCATTAAGAAAATTTCGAAAAGAAATTTTGATGAAATATATTTATTATGTTTTAAATTATAGACTCTGTCACTTTGCTTAAATCCTTGTTTACTGAAGGATGAACGCTTTCCTGAAGATGCTAAAAAAAGAGCAAGGATTCTACTGGATAACTGTGGAGGTCACAGTATCGGTAATTGCATAATTTTTGTCATATGTCATTAGTATAGTCATAAGTAAAGTTCTGCTGTCTTTTTATCACAGTTTCAAAGTATGCCGTGAACAAAATATTAGTGATGATAGATAAAACTACTTGGAAATCTAAAACTCTGATATTTAGGTCATATCTGTGAATCGAGTCTAGTGAATTTTAGCAAGGTCCAGTTGTACCTTGTGCATGTGGAACAGTTACACTACTGTTCCTCATGCACACATTTAGCACTTTCTAATCCTCATATGTTTTTAATTAGGTATTAATATTAGTAGTGGCATGGCCTCCATCGCCAAGTGGTCAGGAGTGGGAGTGCAGTAGCACCCACTCTTTGAGTAGACCGAGGTTCAAGCCCCTGACTGCTAAATACGGTTGATCTGCCAACCCGCACTGGACCAGCGTGGCAGATTATGGTCCATTTCCCTCAGCATGAATCGTTGAGGAGGCTTCCATCCTGCAGTGGGTTGATGTTTACCTTTTTTTTTTTTTTTTTTTATTAGTAGTAGTAGTAGTGGCAAATGATGTAAGGAAGCAAGTTTGCAGTATCTGCCAGAATAAAAATAAATAAAAAACTCTCCATATCACCTGCCTATCTTCTCTAATAATTTGTCAAATCCTTCCTTAAATTTATACAAATTACCCAACTCCACAATGTCAGATGGTAATTTTGTTCCAACAATCATATCTTCTAGCTGAAAGCAAATTTTTGCACATCTATCCTGCTATCATCCCTTTTCAATTTATATATCTTCCCCCATGTGCACCATCTGAGAAATGATAAGGATGCCATCAGCATTTAGTTTATGCAATCCATTTAAACCATTAAACACTTCATTCAGATCTCCTCCAAAGTGGCTAGTTTTCAGATGCTGCAATTTTTGGAACTGAAGTCTTCCTTTGTAATGGCATGCATTTCTGCCCTTGCTTAATCTTGTTGTTCTTCTCTGCACCTATTCCAACAGATCCACACACTCTTAGCATGGGGCTTCCAAATTTGTATGCAGTACTAAAGATGTGCCTAATGGTTGACTTATACAATGGGATAATCACCTCCTTTTCCCAGCTGGCAAAATTCCTGTATATCATGGACAGAACCCCCACAGTGCATCCTTCCTGCACTGCTTGGAGAATTTCATGTCTCTCTGTACATTTAACTCCAGTTTTTTTCATTCTCTATTACCTTAAGTGTGATACCACCTAAATGGTATCTTATTATGGGATTAGTGCTGCACAGTACCGCACATTTATCAATGTTAAACATCATTTAGCACTTCCCAACCCTTACTACCTAATTTTTCTAGCTCTTGTTGCAGCAGCATACCCTGATTACTGTCATTAACCACCCTGCCAACCTTTATATCATCAACAAACAGATATTGAGCATGCTATGCCTTCTTCAATATCGTTAATAAACATCGAAAACAATAAGCGATCCAGCATTGAACACACTGAGAAACTCCAGTAATAATATCAGTCCAAGAAGAGCAGTGTCCGTTAATAACCATTGCCTTCTGCTACTCACTCATTCTCAATAGCAATCCTAATGCAACACTGCTTCAATTTGTGCAGCATTCTTTCAAGAAGCTTAACCAAAATCTAAGTATGAGATATCAAAATTATTTTTTGCATCCATTTCCTTTATTACTGTGTCATAGTATCTAATAAGATTGGTCAAACAAGTTCACTCCTTAATAAATTTATGCTGTGATTTCCATATAACTGCATTCCTGTCCAGATGCTCCTGTATTACTTCTTTAACCTGTGACTCCATGTATCTCCTTGGAATCAAGGAGATACATGGAATCTCCTTGGAATCAAGAAATCAAGCTAACATGTCTGTAATTGTCCACTTCACCTTTTGGTGACCCCCCCCCCTTTTTTTGAATTGGGATATATTTGTGCATCTGCAATCCATAGGGCCTCCCATGAATTCGAGTATGTGCTTATTATTATGGCTAAAGATTTACTTACTTTTTTGCTGCTTCTTTTAATAATACATATTGCGTAATGCTCGAAGACATTATTTTAATATGCAGTAAACTCGTGAAGAAAGCAAACAAAGTTTGAAGTACCACATCATTACTACGAGGGACATTTGAAAAGTTTGTGGCTGAGTATGAAAAGATAATGGTACAGTGTTAAAAATTTCTGTACTTAATGTATTGCACTTCAAATAGTAAACCGCCAAGTTTCATGTGGTTTCAGTAAAGTCTCTTTTTAATTAGGTCCTGATCAACAAGGATGTGTGAATGAGGAAAGAGGGATAAAATCATTCACCATGCACAGGCATCTAGTATTTGGGAAAAAAATTGACTAACACCAAAGGCAATTCATAAGGATATGGTTACAACATTGGGGGAGGATGCGCCTTCCCATTCCATAGTTAAGAAGTGGCAGCAGAATTTAAATAAGGGAAAGCCTAGAAAATGACCCACACTGTTGAAGATCTGCAATATCCATCATTCCAGAAGTTGTTGTAGTGTGCAGGATCTGATGATGAATGATTAAGTGACAGTTCACTAATTGCCACCATCTTGGGTATCTCATCTGGACGTGTGTGCCACATAATAACAGGTTCTTCCTATAAAAATGGTGTCAGCCCGATGGTTCCCAATGTTGTTGATAGAAGGTCAAAAACGCACAAGAGTTGTCAAGTCAAATGAACATTTGCATTGTTTTCAAGCAGATTCAGCAAATTTTCTTGCAAGGTTTATGTCATGGATGAAGTATGGGTCCATCATTTTCAACCAGAGAAAAAGGAGTAGTCCAAACAGTGGAAACACAGCTCTTCTCCCCTACCCTCCAAAGAAAGCCAAGTCGATTTCTTCTGCTGGCAGGGTGACACCATTGTTTTTTTTTGGGGGATGTGAATGGAGTGTTGCTAGTGCATTACCTTCAGAAAAGCCAGACAGTCATGGGGTATATTACATAGACCTTGTGAGCCATTTGTGTGAAAACCCTAGACAAATGCCAAGGAAAGCTCAGCAAAGGAGTCTTGTTCCACAAGGACAAGCATTTGTTTGTCTGTCATTGCCATGGCTGCACTGCATGAGTGCAGCTTTGAAATCTTGGACCATCCCCCATATTCATCAGATCTAACACCGTCAGATGTTCACCTATTTAATAATTTGAAAAAATACCTGCTGACATCCAAACCCTTCACATTGAGTTATTCACATAGACTTGCACTTTCAAATAAGCAATGCTTCCTCGATAGAAGAAATTATTGTTACTTTTTCTCAGTTTACCCACCTCCCATACAGCACTGTTTTGGGAATTTTCATTCCCTCTTCAATATGGGGGGGGAGGTAGGCGTCATGATTGTCTACCCCTAAGTAGACAAACTAGAAGTGAAATATTTTCTCAATATGAGAGATGACAAAAGGTGTGTGAATTTAATGTGCTGCACACAAATTACCAATCAGAGAACTAAAAACTCCATAAATGTGCTTCTTTTAGCATTAGTAGAGGTAGCATTAGCATTAGTAGAGGCATATGATGCAAGAAAGCAAGCTTATTCAGCATCAGCCAAAAAAAAAAAAAAAAAAAAAACACAACCACTACTCCCCTTTCACCCCTCCGTTCATTCGAAATACCTGTTCAGCTGAGCCTTAAATTTGTTTAGGCTACCAACTTCAACAACAAGTGATGGAAGTCTGTTCCACAAACCAACTGCCCGCTGGCTAAAGGCAAATTTCCGCACATCTATCCAACATCCATCCTTCCTCAATTTGAATTTGTGCCCTCTCAGGTGATTATTCTGAGCAAGAGGAAGAATCCCATTGGCATTGAGCATGCTCAAGCCATTCAAAGCCTTATACACCTCTATCAGATCACCTCGCCGATGCCTAGTCTCCAGACTCTGTAATTTGCAAAACTTAAGCCTTTCTTCGTAAGAGTAACCCTTTGTTCCATTCACTAATCTTGTTGCCCTTCTCTGTACTCGTTCCAGCAGCTCTACATCCTTCTTGAAATGAAGCCTCCAGACCTGTATACAGTACTCAAGGTGTGGCCTGACCAATGCCTTATACAAGGGAATAATCAGGGAAGGTATAACAAGGTAATAACAAGGGAAGGTATATGATGTAAGAAAGCAAGCTTATGTAGCATCAGTCAAAAAAAAAAAAAACCTTTTTATTTCACCCATCCACTCGCTCCAAATGTTTGTCTAGTTCTGCCTTGAATTTATTTAAGCTGTCAGCTCCTACAACGACAGATGGAAGTTTGTTCCAATAATCAACCACCTGCTGGCTAAAGGCAAATTTCTGCACATCTGTTCTACAACTGTCTTTCCTCTGTTTGAATTTATGTCCCCTCAGGCAATTAATCTGCTGGGCAAGAGGAAGAATCCCATCACCATTGAGCTTGCTAAAACCATTCAAGGCCTTATACACCTCAATCAGATCACCTTGCAGGTGCCTAGTCGACAGACACTACAATTTGCAGAACTTAAACCATTCTTGGTAAGAGCAACCGTTTGTTCCACTCACCAATCTTGGTGTCCCTCTCTGTGCTCGTCCCATCAGCTCTACATCTTTCCTAAAATGAGGCCTCCAGACTTATATGCAGTACTCAAGGTGTGGCCTGACCATTGCCTTATACAAGGAGATAATCACCTCCTTATCCTTGCTCGCAAAATTCCTGTATATCATTGACAAGACACCATGACCTACTCTGGCAGCCTGTCTGCACTGCTCAGAAAACTTCATATGATTGCAAAATTACCCTGAGGTCGCTTTCTTTATCCACTACCCTGAGTGTAACCCACCCAGTTGGTACATTTCTCTGGGGTTACTGCTACCCATATGCAGTATTTTTCATTTGTCAATGATAAACTTCAGTTGCCACCTCTCAGCTCATTTGCTCAACTTTTCTAGATCCTCTTGCAGTAGCATACTGTCATTATTTTCAAACCTACCAACCTTCGTATCATTTGGAAACTTGGACATTAAGCCTGATATATCTTCATCAATATCATTGATAAATACAGAAAACAACAACACAGAACCCTGTGTGTTGTTGTTGCTTGGTTTTTAGGAGCATTAGCAACTAAGGCCATATTGCTCCGGGAATATGCAGTGGTCATTCCCTGACCTTTCCACATCCTCCGTATTTGGTGGTGATGGGCTCGAACCCCGGTCTAATCAAGAAGCGTGTGCTACGCACTGTTGCTCCTTCCCACCTGGCTACGGAGGCACCACAGAACCATGAGGGACCCCATTAATAACATTAGTCCACAGAGAGCAGTATCCGTTAATTACCACACTGTCTTCTCCCATTCACCCATCCCTTTATCCATAGCAGCAATTTGCCCTTAATGCCACACTGCTCCAATTTGTACAGTAGTCCTCCATGTGCAACGGTATCAAAAGCTTTCCTAAGATCTAAGTATATGATATCAAAATATTTTTTTTTGCATCCAGTTCCTTTGTGATCGCATCATAGCATCCAATCAAATTCGTCAGACAAGACTTCCCCTTAACAAACCCTTGCTGTGTCCGAACTATAACTGAAGCCTTGTCTAGATGATCCTGCAGTGGTTCTTTAACCAGTGCCTCCATTAATTTCCCCGGAACAGAAGTTAAACTGACAGGTCTGTAATTACTTATGTCACCGTTTGATCCTCCTTTGTGAATTGGGGGTCACATTTTCACATCTCCAGTCCATGGGTACCTTCCCTGAGTCCAAGGAAGCTCTCATAATTATGGCTAAGGGTTTGCTTACTTCCTTTGCTGCCTCCTTTAATATAACTGGATAGATCCCATCCATCCCAGGTGTCAATCTTATGTTTAGCTGCTGCAATTTTTGCTCCACTTTGCTCTCAGCTATTACAAAATCATGTAGCTTACTGCCAGAGTTTAATACACCTCGGGCATTCCTCTCCCTATATAACTCCTGATGTGTAAATTTAGATGCACAATACATGCAGTTTGTTAGCTACCTGAGAAGGATCATCAACAGTTGAACTATTGGTATCAATTGAACCAATCTGATTCATCCCCTTCCTTCTAGAGTTTACATAAGTAAAGAATTCTTTGTTTTTTTTCTTTGCATCCTCTGCCAAATATTTCTTGTAATCTGCCTTTGCCTGCCTTAATCTCCTTTGTGACTTGATTACAGAGCAGCTTATATCTACTATAGGCTTCTGTGTCACCTGTTAATTTATATATTTCCCATGCATTTTTGTTCTCTGCCACATGTCTCATTAGTTTATCTAACATCCATTTAGGCCTAAACCTTGAACAATATTTCTTAGTTGATGTGAAAAGCCTAGTAGCTTCCAAGATTAATTCTTTGAATGCTTCCCATTTAGAATTTGCTGTTGGTAACATCATCAGTTAATCCCACTGTACAGAATTTACAACTATCTCAGACCACTGTAGTCACCTTTACGAAAGCAAAAACCCTTCCCTTTACCCCTGATGGTAAAGTAGTTACCTCTTTGAGTAAATCCCACATCAGCACACTTTGATCACTGCCACCTAGTGGTTTCTTTATATGCAGATTCTTAATGCATGAAGAATCACTACTGATAATCAGATCAAGAGTATTACTCCCTCTGGTTGCCTCCCGAACTTGCTGCCATAGAAAACAATCGTTCAATAAATCCACAAAAGCCTTGCTAGTGTGCAAGTGACCAACTCAAAAGTTCCAGTCAGTATCTGGGAAGTTAAAATCCCCTAATATAAGACAATCTGATTTACTGGCCAAATCTATTTCTCTGTACAGCTGTTTATTATACTCATCAGAGTCATTAAGCCTATAACACACTCCTACTCTCAGTTTTGCTTTCCCAGTGCTTATGTCAAACTTTTCATATAATTGGATAGATTTCATCAATTGGATAGATTCCATCAATGATTTCTTTACTTTATCTTTAATAATTTATGTTCAACTTTCCTCTTGGTTATCACAAAAAACATTTGTGATAGAGATGTGAAACAACAACTAATTTAGTTGACAGTTATAATTTAATATTCCTCTGGTATCCCAGTCCATAAAAACTTTCTCATACATCACTGTAGATGAAAAATTTTTATTCAGTTTGTCAGCAGCCTGAACAGGATCATCATAAGTTATGCCATTGATATCTAATGGAACAATGTGGTTCACCTCTCTCTCTCGTATTTGTTTCTACTTTTCTTTGCATTCTTAGCAAGAGACTCGCCCAATCTGCCTTAGCTTGCTTAACTCCCTTTGTGACATGATTGCAGACTTCCAGTTAAGTCTGAACTTTTAACAGTATCTCTTTGTTGGTATGAAAAGATTGCTAGCTTCTATGGTTGTTTCACTGAATGCTTCCCATTTAGTTTGCAGTCGGTGGTGTCATCAGTTGGTCCCACTGGAAAGAATTTAAAAACTAAGATTATTGTAGTCACTTTTATGAAAACAAAATCCCTTCCATTTACCTTTGGCAGTAGGTATATCTTTAAGTAAATTTCACAACAATAGCTTAATGATCACTACAACTAAGTGGTTTTTTTTTTATATGCAGATTCTTAATGTGCATTAATGATGGAAATAAGAATTTTACATTCCAACTTCAGTAAGCTGGTTGGTTGTTGTAGACTTTTAGATACATCAGCAATTTAGACATATTGCACCATATATATATTATCTCTGTAAAATTGCATGTGTTCTGTGGTCAATTTTCTGTTGACTGGACAAAAAAACCTGAGTTTCTGGGAGAATTAAAACCATAAATTGAGACCAACTAATTCAGCCATGTTGAAAAAAGGCCCATAAAAATTTCTTGCATTATTGATGGGATTCAAACTCGGATCTCTTCCACGTAGTGTGGGGAGGATGGCGATTATAACATCTGTGTGCTAACTATGAAGACACAACTTCACAAAACTGCTTTCAGTCCCATGCATTCTGCAGGGGACTGAAAACAGTTTTGTGCTCTAAACAGATGTATTTAATCAGTGGTGCTTTTAAATTTTCAATTAAAACATAAATAGTAATGAAGTTTCTCAGGTCATGAACCAATTAAAAGTAGGAAAAAAACAGTAATTACCAAAAAACAAATGCGGCAAATTAATACTAGAATTAAAATTATACTTGGCAGGGTGCTCTTGTGACCCAGGAGCAAAATCGCAACTTGCCAAGTGTAACCCTAATTATGGTAGTTTGTGTTTCTTTTTCCTTAATAATCTTAGAAACATAACCACCATATTTGTATTTATAGCAAAGTTACTTTTGATAAGAATGCATAAAGGCATACACTGCCTTTATGCACCAATGCATAAAGGCAGTTATAAGAGTGAAGTCAGTAACTATAGACTGGTAGCCTGATGTCAGCAGTAAAGAAAATCTCTGAAATAATGATTAAGAGAGCAATCCAGAGACATTAACACGGTTCATTACATTTTCTTCCCCCCCACTGATTGTATGTTCCTTCTGACCCATGCTTTTCCCTGTAGTTGAATGTTCATGACTATCGCTGATTCTTCATTTTAATGTTTCATGTAATTTAGTTTGGATTAATTATTTGATTGTATTTGATTTATTTATGTTAATTCCATTTGCTATGATTTAGTATTTAATGCTAATCTATATATTTGCATTTGGTTTAGACCTGTCAATTTGCTAGGTCAAATTTACATTTGTTTCCTTGTCAACTTGTCAATTGCCTTGCCTGCCTACATGGTAGCTACGCCACTGGCAGGATTCCCTTCAATTGGAGAAGTGCCAGTGTATCACCAATGCATAAAGGCAGTTATAAGAGTGAAGTCAGTAACTATAGATTGGTAGCCTGATGTCAGCAGTAAAGAAAATCTCTGAAATAATGATTAAGAGAGCAATCCAGGGACATTTAAAAAGAAATGGCATTCTGAAGGACACACAACATGGTTTTGTTAAGAGAAAATATGTTTAACTACATTAGTAAGCTATTTTGACACAGTCATGAGCTGGATGTAGAACACAATTTCAATGTAGTTTATTTTGATTTTAGGAAAGCATTTGACTCAGTCTCTCTTGAAATTTTACTGTATAAGTTCCAACTTATCTAAGATGGATTGCAGATTGGCTGCAAAGTAGAAGGCAGAGAGTGGGTTTTGATTAATGGATATTCTTCAGATTGGTGTAAAGTCAGAAGTGGAGTCCCCTAAGGATCAGTTCTTGGGCCATTGTTGTTTCTTATTTTCATAAATTACTTGAACAGGCATTCAAGAATGATCAGAAAAGTGGCAGCTATGTTTTAATGCAGCAAAATGCACTTGGGGAATAGCAACATCAAAATAAATTATACACTTGGTAAGGTTGAATTAAAAGCAGTAGAGGAAGAAAGGAATCTGGGAGTTATGATACAGGCAGATATGAAGTTTTCTGAGCTATGTAAACAGGCAGCCAGGAAAACTCATGTCCTGCTGATTTATTGAACATTAGCCCATAACCCACGAGCCCATAGGTAATAATCCCATTGTATAAGGCAATTGTAAGACTGCATTTGGAATACTGTGTCCAAGGATGGAGACCTCATCTGAAAAAAAAAAAAATTGAAAGGGCCAGAGATGGTCAACTTGCATGCCGAGATTGGCAAAAGAGCGACCATGTAAGGAAAGACCCTGATTATGTGGTTATATGGGCTACAGAGCTTGGCAATCCAGCACCGGAGAGGAAACCTGATTGAGGTTTATAAGGCTCTGAGAGGAGTTAGTAAAATGAATGAAGGTTTAATTGAACAGATTGCCTCCACATGTATTTGAGGCTGATAGTTTTGAAGAAATTCAAGGGTCAACTAGATAGTTACCTATGTAAGGAGGGAAATGCATAATTTGTATTTTTTATCTACATTTCTTATTTTTTTTATTTTTTTTTTTTTTGCCAGTGCAGCAAAACCCTGCGACTTTCTTGCACTGTTTGGCTAATATTAATACTAATACTTACTTTGCTACCAGATATAAGGGCTCCATAGCCGAGTGGTCAGGAGCGGGAGTGCAGTGGCACACGCTCTTTGAGTAGACCAGGGTTCAAGTTCCTGACCGCTAAATACGGTTGCTCTGCCAACCCGCACTAGACCAGCGTGGCAGATTATGGTCCATTTCCCTCAGCATGAATTGTTGAGGAGGCTTCCATCCTGCAGTGGGTTGATAATGGCTGCAATTTATTTTTATTTTATTTATAAGGAAGTGTGTATCCCATTCTGCAAGGCAATAATTTGGCTACATCTTGTGTACTGCATACAGGTTTGGAGGCCTCATTTTAGGAAGGATGTAGATCTACTGGAATGGATGCAGAGAAGGGCAGAGAGATTGGAGAAGGGAATGAAAGGATGGTCTTACCAAGAAAGGCTTCTATTCTTCAAATTTCAGCATCTGGAGACTAGGTGCCTGCGAGGTGATCTGATTGAGGTGTTTAAGGCTTTGAATGGATTGAGCAAGCTTAATGCTAATGGTATTCTTTCTCTTGTTCAAACTACACACATGAAGGGACATAATTCAAATTGAGGAAGGATGATTACAACATAGATGTGCAGAAGTTTGCCCTCAGTCAACAGTGGTTGATTGTGGGAACAAACTTTCACCTGTGGTTGATTGTTGGAACAAACTTTCACCTCTTAATGTGGAAATGGTAGTTTTAGTTTGGCTAAATTCAAGGAAGAACTAAACAAATTGTTAGAGGGGGATGGACAGGAGATGAGAGTAGTTTTTTTTTTTTTTTTTGGCTGATGTGTTATAAGTTTGCTTTCTTGCATCATATGCCATTAGTTCTAACTCTAATAACCATGTTTGTCTTTATATGAAAATTAAAAATAAGGTTATTGCGTTTTGAAATTCCAAAACTGGGACACACGGCAAAACTCTGAAAAACTTCTCAAAACATCCAAGGAAGCATTGTCATGTGAAATCACCATCGTTGTACATGTGCTAAGCAAGGTATGTCTTATGGCCAGTCTGCCCTGTACCCTGTTGTTCCACACTATTTGGAAAAAGCTTGAGGTCAATTCCTCTTCAACATAGAAAGAAATTTTATTAGATTTTGAGTGGTTTTTTCATAGTGATAATGCTGTGCTTTGGTTCTCAAACACACAACTCACCATATGGTATGTAGAGTTTACAGACATGGCATCCAAAAAACAACCTTGACTAACCTTTACCCAATATGGCAATGTTCTATTAGAGCTTTATTTAATTATATATTTTTTTCACAATTAACAGGTATCCTGAATAAAAACTGGTTAGAGGAATTTCTTTAACTGCTTTAGAGTATAGTTCACTTGTTCCGAAACAATCAGGATCCTAACTTACAAAGATAGAATGTGATTGTTTTAAAGACTCTTGTAAATTTAATCATTATTAAGGCGAAGCTAGTGTAAAGAACTACCTTTTTGAGGGAACTGTATGTTCAATTTTAACCTTTGAGGATAGTGGCCGTGACATATGTTACATTTATGTTTCTAAATTAATTTTTCCTTATTTTTATTCTCTGTACCCAGATCATTTAACATCTGTTGTTGCTTTGGAGAATAGCAGTCAGCCAGTAAAATATGATCCTTTGGAATTCAAAGGCTATTGTTTCCCTGAAGAAGTAGACTTTATGGGTTCCCTGTTTTAGTTTATGTATCATGGATGTGGCACTTTTCCTTTTTTGTGTATGAGATCATGTCACTTTGGTTTCTTCTCTAATTTTATGATTTCATTTTATTCAGGTTTTATTGGTACTCAGGCAGCAGAATTGCACCTTGCCACTTATACCCTTAACTGTTGCATTAGTACATTACACTAGTTTCATGGTTTAAATTGTGTTTCTTTACAATAAGTAAGGTCCAGTTTCTGTGCTTGGAGTATTGGATTCATGGCCAGTTTTTGTTCAGTTCACTCTTTTGAAAGGATTTGTCTTTATAGGATGAGAGAATATCTTTTGATGAGATCAGATTCTAGTCAAAATAATTCAAAACATTTACACTTAGCACTTTTGGCTCATTCACACTCTCTTATTAGACAAACTAACCCAAAGAAATTCCAACCTAGCTCTCTGATCCTGCCCTTTAATATGAATGCCACTTAGGTAGGCTATTAAACTCCTATTTTTTTTCCAAAACATGTAATGACAGCATCTGTCGTACTGCATTAGAAGTGCTCTTAACTGACACTGTTAGTTCTTTACATCTCTCCCCCCTCCCCACTTATTACATTATTGTTATTCTACTAGTTCCTAATATATAGAATGAACCAAAAGTCAACACAACTTTGAAATTTCAATAAAACAATTTATTTACATCTATGTGATGTTCAAACATATAAGCAACAAAATCCAAATTAGTTGCTAGAATCTCTTTTGTGGCTGCTATGGATTAAAGAAGTAGAAGATCATTAAAGGAACTGTTCAAATGGCACTGGCCAACATTTGTATTTGTTAATTAATCCTGACATGTTAATTTTGTACTTTCGATGGAATTTTATCAAGTAATTGTAGCATTTAATTTCCCTTCAAAAGTAATCATCATACTGATGTGTATTGTGATTTTCTTGTTTCTCTGGATAACCATTTCCTCTGACTGTCTGAAATTTATCTTACAGTATATGATCTTTCTCCAATATTACTGTCCTAGTTTAGCTTAATATATAGTTTATTTCCAGGTGCATATAGCGATAGTGCTGGAATGGAAGTAATCCGAAGGCAGGTTGCATGCTTCATTGAGGAAAGGGACGGTGTACCTTCCAACTACCAAGACATCTTTCTCTCAAGTGGTGCTACAGATGCTGTTAGGGTGAGATCTTCAGCTGTTTTGTTTTCACTCTTGCTATACAGCATTTGATTACACTTCAAGGAAATGTAATTAAATCAAAGTGAAGACAACTGTTACATTTGTAGACAGATCTGATCTTTAAATAATTTCATATTTTTAAGCATTTAAATAAATTTTTAAGCTAATCTTAGAAATGTCATTACAATACAACAGGCTACTGCTATTGAGTTCATATCCCAAATATTCTGAAAAAAATGAACAATAGTACTTTATCATAGAAAAGTTAATAAAAAAAAAATACACACAAATATAAAATAAAATAAATTTTATTTTATATTTGTGTGTATTTTTTCAGTGAATTTTTTCTGTAAAAACAGTTCTAATTGCTGTTAACTAATTATATATATTCAGAGAATGCAAAAAAAAACCTTGAAATTAATGATTAATATGAAATTAAGTGTTTCATTACTCAAGATTTAGCAATTGAAAGTCACCATTTTGCTTCTTCATTTCCAAACAATGGAAAAGCAAACACACCTTACTGGCCCATCCACTCATTAAGTTCTGCTGTTAACACCTCAACAGGCAGGTAACCATTTCTTCCTAAACTATCAGAATCTTGTTATTTTCCTGTGTTAAAAGGATAAGCTAGAGGCATTATTGTGAGGATGTGCATTTTCTGAGGTAACAACTGACCCAGAGGTTTAAGTAGGGTTTTGCAAGTATGGTCCTGGCCATGGGTGCCAATTCCTCATAAGTGCCAAACAGAGTTAAAGTGAAGCCTGAGAATAACTAAATTGATAATTTTTTAAAAAAAACATGGCTAATTGTTGTTATCTAAATCAGTTATTACTATAAGACCCTCTAGTTTTATGTAAAAGCCATAAGAGTTTTGGACAGTAATTTAATAATTATTATTTCATTTTTATAATCAAATTCCTAATTCAGCCAACCTTCCATATATATACACGTTACAATACATACAAACTGATCCTTATCCCGTTGGCTTAATGCAAAAATATGAGAAAGTAGAAACTAAGTACTATAATAAGAACTTACATTCCCTATAAATCTACACCTTCGTATGGACTGTTGTTCCACTAAAAGTTAAATAAAACATTGAAAGAAGAAAAAAAAACTTCTTATAAATGTCTTAACTTTTAAGTGGAATGACAATTCACCATGCAAAGGTGCACTTTCATGAGGTAAGTTTTTAGTATTAAATTTTTTTATTTTTCCATATCTTATCCATAATAAACCAAACAGCAAGAGGTCAGTTTTGTAAAATATATGTAGCATTGGTTGAACTAGGATTTCATTATCATTGCCACAAAATTTAAAGCTTATGGCTATAAAAAATTATTTTATGATTTGCTTAAAAATATGAATAAGTGTGAGTGTCTTGTTATGGATTGATTGGTTGATGTTGATGTTTAGAGGCATAAGAGCAACTTAGGCGAAAGTGTGCCTCTTGTTATGGAAGGCTTTAATCTGTCCCTTATTAATTTGAGCAACTGGGAAGGATATTCACATTAGGATACAAGGATATAGAGATATAATTTTACTTGTTTGGCTGGTGCCAGGCATTTCCCATAAACGTGCCAAATGCCACTGTGAAGAAGCATGACATTGCTAAGCCAGTCATGAGTTTTATGTAGGGTTTGGGTACAGTGTAGTGCTGTATGACTGCCCCTTAGCAACTATCCAGCAGCAGTCACCAGGAGATCTGCTGGCTAGTTCTCATTCCTGCTACAAGTGAACCAACCACGTATTTTTATCACCCTAGGACTTTGGAGGACAAGTGTTTAATACACCGGCAATATCACAACAAAACACTGGCTGGGCTGCTCTTGCCTAGACAAAAGAAAGTAGGGTTTGACATAGAGTGTTGGGTTAAAAGGGAATGTAAAGAAGGGATATAAGACATCCCAAGGCAAAAATAGAATAAAAATCTATAGTAGGGGGAACCCTAAAGAAGGGTAGGGATGGATACAGTTGTGTGGGGAAAAGGCAGAAAGTACAAAAGCTAGTAGGCAATGTGAAGATGCCACTAGGAGAAGAATCCCACACGAAGCAGGTTCTTGATGTCATCAGTAATCCTACTCCTGAGAGCATCCAGTTAATATAGTGATCCATTGGAGAGAATTGGGTAACTCCGTAGCCAGGTGGGAAGGAGCAGCAGTGCATAGCACACTTCTTGATTAGACCGGGGTTCGAGCCCGTCACCACCAAATACGGAGGATGTGGAAAGGTCAGGAAATGACTACTGCATATTCCCGGAGCAATATGGCCTTAGTTGCTAATGCTCCTAAAAAAAACAAATTAAAAAAAATAATATAACAATGGAGAGAACTGTATGGAAGAGAGAAGAATCTCCAAAGAATAGCTCCATCTGAAGAGGTCTGGGAATCCCACACTGGTGAAACAGCCAGCATCAGCAGTGGAAGGAAGATAGAAGGGGGACAGCCATGGACAGTGATCCAATGGAGATTCCACACAAGGGAAGCTTCTTGGTCAGCAAGTATTACCTCTAACCAAGAAGGCTAGGAAATTTCCTGCTAGGCGAAGGGGCCACACAGCATAAGCAGAAATGGTCCAAGCCAGCTGGACCAAAGAAAGGAATCTCACAATGTTGATCAAAATTTTTAAATCAACTAGATGATTGTTGAGAAGTACTATGGGCAAGAACATTCTGGATGTGAATATCACTCACAACCCATAGAATTGACAGTACAGGAATCCACAGACTGCGAGGATCACAGAGTGCAATGGTGGATGATGACTAGTAGCATCTTGGCTGTTAAATAAATATCCGTTTACTTGTTGTGCCAGAAAATCACATAATGGGCCGAGGCCAGAAGTGGGCTACAACTGTCTAAAATGTAATATGGACTCTCTCAATTGGGAAGATATATTTGGAGGGCGAATACAGGTAAAGTATGGTAATAACTTTAAATCTTCCATCATGGATGCTACAAATGCACATATGATTACATTTACCATTGAGAAAATTTAGCACAAGAAGGATGTCAAAGTGGGCAAATATAGAACTGACTAGTTTATTAGAGAAAAATGTGAAATATGGGGTAGTTATTGAGTGATTAAAGAAGCATATATAATAGCAGGTTGGTCTGTAATACTATTTTAGGCTTGCAAAGGCTGGATATGAATCACTGGCTAAAAGATCAAAGAATGGGCACATGGATTAAATATAAAGAACAAGCAACCATGTCAGATTGTTTCCTGTCCGGATTTACTGTCTCTGCAGGTAGCACATGGTTATAATTACCATCCTCCACACAATAGATGGAAAAGGTCCGGGTTCAAATCCTGTTAGTGGGCTTTTTTCATTCCATATCTGAATTAGTTAGTCTCAGGCAAGGATAGCAAGGATCCTCTACCCAGAAACTTGGATTTTTTGTTCAACAAAATGGGCAAACCAATCAGAGAACACGCAATTTATGGACATAATACACATGGGTAGATGAGGTAACTCTCGGGCAGCCCTACTATGAAAAGTTTTTTGTTCTATAAGTTAATGTTACTATCAATGGCACATTCTTTAGTTTATTGACAGTTTCATGTTTGGTTATGCAATTTATTTTTATGTGGTTTTTTCCTCTGATAATTTTAAACTTCTGCATTTTGTTAATTTATTTTTTAGCATTTAAAAAGAATTTCAGAGAAATTAAATGCCTTTTTCTTACTGTTTCAGTCAGTCTTATATCTACTTAACTATTCTACAAGTAACAAACCACCAGGTGTGATGATTCCAATTCCCCAGTATCCACTTTTCTCCTCTACAGTAACAGAGTATGGTATGCATCAGGTAAGAAATTTTTGTATGGCTTATCTGTTTGAAAAATTTGGGACTCACTATATCCTACCATCACAGCAAATAGAAGTGGACATTATATCTCAGCTTGCCAGTAGTGGCTTGTGAATGGGTTGCAAGTAGCCAGCATGAGTGTGTATGTTAAATAGTATTTCTGTGCATGAGAAGGATTCCAGGCATAATATCATCGTAGCCACACAGCCTTTGATGAGTATATACTGAGTTGTAGACATTTTGTTGCTGAAATTATTGCAGGACATCTGCAACCAACCCAGTAGCTTGGTGAAGGCCAGTAGCATAGCCAGGATTGTTTGTCAACAAGTACATTCACAAAAAAAAAAAAAAAAAAAAAAGGTGCCAGTTGCCTAATGATTAAAAAGTGCCACAATACCAGATTTTGGCATCAGGGGGTACAGTGTACCTGCTGACACTACCCTGGCTATGCCACTGGTGCAGGCTTTGTTACATTTATTTGTGCCTTCACAAGACAAGTGAAAAACTGTTCATATAATTTAGGTTTAAATTTAGAAGATTACATAACAGTTATATGTAATGACTTTTAAAGTTTTTAAAATAAAACGCAAGTTGTACCACAAACTGCCATTGTGACATACGCTTCTGCAGTGTAAAATTTACTGATTATCTGAGGGAATCTGTAAAATTTACTGATTATCTGTAGGAATCTATATTTTATTTTCTGATGCCAATAAATATTGGGAAAAATTGGGGAAAATGTTTTCTTTCTTTCTTTCAGATAAGTTATTATCTGGATGAAGAAAATGAATGGTGCCTTAATGTTGGTGAACTACGCCGTGCTGTTCGAGAAGCGAAACCCCATTGTGAACCACGAGTACTCATTGTAATTAATCCTGGCAACCCAAGTGGTAAGTTGAACATTTCAAATTTTAGGGCTCAGTCAGCACAGGAATTTGCAGCTATGCCACTGCTTACTAGTAAAACATTTTATTTGTTTTTATCTCAAATCCTTATCATAAAGGTTAGATATTAACATCAAAAACTGCTGTGGCCAGTCTTATGAAAACACAAGCAACTTGTCCATTTACAATCTAGAAATAAGAACTTGAATGACCTTGCTATTTATATACTGTGTGCCATACATTTATTCAAGTTAAATTGGAATTTGTACTATAGGCTGTTAAGAAGTGAATTTATTTATTTTTTGATACTGTACATCCCTACACCTTTTTTTTGTTGCTTCTATTCAACAATGGTAAATTTTATGACATCTTAAAATAAAAAAAACGCAAAAGTCTTTTTTGCAACTCAATGTTCTGTCGATGCAAATATGTGTATTATTTTAAACAGCAGTTAGAATGGTATGATTTAAGCACTGATCATAATAACCAACACATCAACAATATGCAACAAAGCAAGAGGTGTGAATCAGTCAGAAATAACCTAAAATTCTAATTCAGTATTTCAGGCTAATATAAATAAACTTATACTCTGGAAGGGCCACATAAGATAAAAAGGAGTTTAAGAAATAAAGAATGCAAAAAACATTACAATACTCAGCAGTCATATGGGCTCAAGCCACAGTCATTTCAAACATGTGTACTGTTGTATTCTGGGTTACACTTGGCTACATCAAGTTGTCATATTGAAACAATTTCATATATGTATAGTAAGGCACAAGCTAGAAGCAGTAGATAATTGATATCAAATTTTTTATTGTTTGCTGTTGAACCCAGTTTGTGAGTTGCTTTGGACTCCAGCAATTGGAATCTAACATTTGCCCTTATACAGGCAAAATTTATTCCTTAAGTGGAGCTTATGCTGAGAGACATCTCTAAATGCCTCAAAATAGAACCAATACATTTCTGCACACAGGATTATCCTCTGCTTTGTTCATCCCTAATGTCTGACCAGTGTACTGTTATTTTTATTACTGTGTGCCGATACATTAGCTGCAATAAAATCAGTCTGCTGTTTAAGTTATAAATTCCCCATCCCCGGTGATGATGGCTGTACTAAATACAAACAGAAATTGTTAACTTACATGGTTGCCATCAATATAGAAAACTGATAATCTCTAGTTTATCGATCATTATGGAATCCACATATTTTGGTGGAGTTGGATTGTTAATGCTACTTCAACTTAAAACATCTCAAACTGTGGATGAATATGTCTACTAACTGGAAACTTGTGTTATAAAGGTCAGTTTCTCTGTTTTACTCCAAAAAAACTTGAGTTTTCCAATAGATTAACCTTGCTATGATACTTAGAATTAATCCTTTTTTCTTGTTATATCCAGGATCTGAGCTCGCTCTCAACACCCCTGATTCCTCCCATAGAGATTGAACTCTGCCATGGTATGAAAAAAAGTCCATAAAAGTTTCTTCCATCTAGATGAGACTATAACCCAAAACCTTTTTTTACATGGTATGAAAAGAAAAGTGATTGTAACCATGCTGGCTGAGTGATAGTGGTGGTGGTGAGGGGAACAGCAACTCTGAGAAAATTTGTAGACTAAGGGTCTACGAATTTTATGTTGTTATAAACAAGTGGCCAGGAAGGCACATGGTCCTATCAATAATTTATCAGACTTTGCAAATAGGAAGAAGGAAGTCAATTTTCCTCTGTATGAAACCATGGTGAGATGGCATCCAAAACATTTTGTTTAGGTCTGGAGATTACATCTAAAAAAAAAAGGCTGCCAGAGAAAGTTCAACAAAGGACAACTAGAGTGGTGAAAAGCACTAAGCAGTGCCCCTGCAACAAATGACTAAGAAACTGTGGATCACAAATCTTAAACTATATATGTTATTGAAATAAATTATTTTTCAAAGTGGGAGAGTCAGAGATTTTGGGGAAGTTAAATGGAAATCAGTTTAATTTTTTTTTTTTTTTTTTTTGAGAAATGCCTAATAAACTTAGTTCATTGAATAATATGGATGTACTAATTTTTTTCTTCTTCTTTTTCCATACCATGGCCCAATGTGAAGTCTTGGTGAAGGTACCATATGATACACACAATTTACACATGCAGTATAATGACTTTATGGCTTTAGTTGCTTTGGTGTTAAAACAAACAACAATAGTTTAGCATGCTCCCCAATAGCCACGAAAAATTTATTTTAGCACAAATTTTGAGTGGTGATACCCAAATACTTTCATATCTTTAATACAACTTTTCATTGCTTCATGTTTAATTAGAATTTAAGTTATATTTTTAGCATACCCATACTTATTCCTGCAGGATTTGTGCTGTCTCGACAAGATATAGAAGATATCATAAAATTTGCCTATGAAGAAGGCCTTTTTATCATGGCTGATGAGGTAAATATTAGGAGTATAGACAATTTTTTTTTTTTCCCAGTATTTCTTTGTTAACAGTGTTCACCTTTAAATGTCAGTAGAAGCATAGCAACCTTATTAGGAACATGAGCTGAAGTGTGATGGCCAGATCCCTGCTCTGATACCACTTAACATGGAGTCACAATGTATTGAAAAGTTACATGAGGAATATTGCATCATCCATGTACAGTGCAATTCTCTGCCCACACTAACTCATTTCCTGGTTTAACTGGGCAGAGAATTATTACAGATACTCATCAGAGTTTAGATTCAACCATTGGGCTGGCCAGGGCAAATGTTTGAAGTCTTTCTCGTGATGCTCAAACCACTCTTTCACACATTTGATATGCTGTATGGTTGCATAACCTTGAAAGAAAACCCTCTTCATAAGTAGGCCCTAGCAGGCAGCACAGGGAATATAATCACCATCCACCCCATACTGGGTGGAAAATGCCTGGATTCACTTCCTGTGAGACACAAGGAATTTTTACAGCCTTTTTACACATGGTTGAATCAGTCAGGCTTAGGCAAGGGTTCAATGGTTTTATCTCCCAGAAACATTGGGTTTTCATCCAGCAAACAGGCAAATCAACCACAAAATGAACACAGTTTCCAGACATAATATACTGTTGCCTCGTGGCCTTAGTTGCTTTGGCACTTAACATACACACAAATTTAATTTCTCTCTAGGGAATAGACATGCAACATTGCTGGGTGCACCTGATCCGCAATAAAGGTTCAGATGTGTTTTGTTGTTCACAGTATTTTCCAGTGGGATTAAAGGCATATGACAAAATCATTCCCTGCAACACTATACCTTCTTTTCCTGCTGTATTGCGCCACACAACAGGATAGTTTCATTGCCTCGCATGGTTTCCTCCATATGTGTGACTTTGCCAATGGTTTTCCTCCATCTGAAAAGCATAAATTGGGGTGGACTAATTGGACCACACAACTTGCCTTTCATCTGCTGTTTGAGGTCCTGCCACCAGTGCAGCGTATTTTGTGGCAGTGTCAGAGATTAGTTGCTTCTGTAAAAATCTTAAACTCCTGTAGGATTCTTTGCATGTTCCCACTTTAAATGTAGAAGTTAATTTTTCCATCATGTTGATGATTATATTTGTTAATACATTTCAATATTGAGTACCGCTCTCTCACTTTATTTTTGGCCACAGCTGCATCTGTTCACATATGTTTTTTGGGCTTTTTTCCATTTGTTAAAAACTCAAATGACAGTAGCTTTTGAACACTCGACAAGTGCAATCCATCTTTCTGTTGTAGCACCTGCTAAGTGCACACTGACATTCATACCTTTTTGCAATTCCGTGAAATCCACTCTGTTCCTCACTACTGGTGAACTGATTCGAGTGGGAAGTAGCCGGAAACTGATTAAGATTCTTATTTTACCCAACTTAACACAACATGATATGACATGTGTGGCTGTCCAGCATATGTCACATACCATGCTACCTCCTCTTCTTGTTACATACTTTTGCATATATTGTTGCAGACAGCTTACATCCCCATGGTCCAATAAATTAGCAAGTACTGTGTGTGTTTGCACAGAGCACCTTACATACAACTTCTAATCACAGACAAATTTATAAATAAGTGTAAAGTGCATAATTGTAAATTTGTCATTTATTAAATTTCCACATTAATTATTATATTATGCAGTTCTAAAGGTTGAGTTGGCCTGCAGAACTAGAGGTAAAGTCAAGTTGAGGAGTGAAATTTTGAATTGCACTTCATACTTACACACAGCTGCAGTGAGAGCATGGCACTTTGTTCACTATTCTGAGGTAGACCTTCATTAAGGAAGATTTCTTACTAAAATATACACTCCTTTGTCTAAAGCTTCATTTATACTTCCACCTTTAACGTCAGAAACTCTGCCTTTTTAGGTGCATCTGCAAATGCTTAAAACACCTGTTCTTCAGCACGTACACCCATTAATGTGTAACAACATGATCCCCATAAATGTTCTTAATATCTTGGCATTTACCACAATACAAAATGCCAATCAGCTTGTTTGTTATTTGGTTTTTAGAGCATTAGCAACTAAGGCCATATTGCTCCGGGAATATGCGGTGGTCATTCCCTGACCTTTCTGCATCCTCCGTATTTGGTGGTCACGGGCTCAAACCCCCGTCTAATCAAGAAGCATGTGCTACGTACTGCTGCTCCTTCCCACCCGGCTACGGAGGCGCCTATGCCAATCAGCACCAAATTTTCAGGCAGATGGTCTCCAATTTACATCAGAGATGTGCATCTTGTCAGTGGCAACATATATCAAAATGACATGACATGAATCAGTGATTTTTTTTATATGTGTATATACATTTTTATATTATTAAGGAGCGATGTGTTCCTGTGGTCATATTTTTTGATTTGCCAAGTTAATTTCATTTGCTTTACTTAAGTACTCATTAAAAACGTAAAGCAATAAAAATACACACATATGCTGTATGCATTGATTATTTACATATCATATTAACTGTACCAAATTATTCTCTTTTAAAGAAGCCAAAGATAGAAGTCTCAACAGAATTCTTTGGTCTCATAATAGTTTGCAGCAGCAGTACTAAATGATCACTCAATTCTCAATTGAACAAGTCTGACTTTATTTCGTGTTTGGCTCATCTTTAGGTGCCTCCGTAGCCAGGTGGGAAGGAGCAGCAGCAGCAGTGCGTAGCACACGCTTCTTGATTAGACCGGGGTTCCAGCCCGTCACCACCAAATACGGAGGATGCGGAAAGGTCAAGGAATGACCACCGCATATCCCGGAGCAATATGGCCTTAGTTGCTAATGCTCCTAAAAACCAAATAACAATAACAACAATAACAATAGCTCATCTTTAACAAGAATGGTTATCCCTTTCTTGAATAAACTGAAGCCTTCACTCAACCTTTTTCTGGTGAGCTGCATTTCCTCTTTCTCCTACACCCTATTTAATCAAAGGTTAGTTATTTTAATTAACATTAATGATTAAGCTGACAAAGCTCATATGCATAAGGTGAACAAAACTCTAACAAATAGTAAACTAACCTGTAAAGTTTTTACAGATTCGATAATTCTGAAGATGCATTTAACACTTTTGTTGGAATTTTCAAACTTGCATAAAATGCATTTTATCTGGACACACCCAGCTATTCTAGAGAATAACTGGTACAGCAAGTAATAAATTAATTCCCACTATAACTACTTAGCATGATAAAAAAAAAAAATCGCCCCAAATACCTGATATATGCTACAAATTTTCCTACTTCATCCCAAAACCTCTTACCCGCTATAAGAAATACATTACCATCACATCAGTACAAAACAAAAAAATAGCAACAACAAAATTTAAAAAAATGCAAACAAACAAAAATACAAATAACATTACACAACTGAACCTTACATCAAAGTATGTGCTAAAATACTATTACCCCCATATTGTTTGCACCTGTTTTTGAATCATCAAATGCATAGGAGCTAGCTCTGCATTTAATCCTGAATTATTTGCAATTTGCTAATTGCATATAAGTATATACTAGGTTTATATTTGTTAATTGCACATAGGTATATACTAGGTTTATATTTGCTAATTGCATATAAGTATATATTAGTAATAGCACACGATTTGTAATCAGATTGTGTACTATTATTAATCATGTAATTACAGTGATTTTCTTGTATTCTATCTTACTTGTGAACTCCTCTGATCTATGACACATTTCCTCACAACTTAGGACACATGTTTTGCTTTAATTTCAATTTGTAGATGTTACCCGCCTAGCCTAAAGCTGTCCAGGAGTAGCTCAGGTGGAACAATAAATAGATAATAATAATGCCCCTAGGGCTTGTTAATTGTGGTCTACCAGCTTTGGGGTACCCCAAAGAATGAATGATTACATTACCTTCTGTCTTCCATTGGCATTTGGTCAGTTCATTTTGGTGTCCCACTCTTCATGCTACCTGGTGAATGGACATTCCTGCTGTAAGAAAAGCCTATTACACCTCTTGCAAAAGTGCAGGGGAAGGATCTAGGTCCTTTTCTTGTCATATTCTGTTCCATCTACCTGTCATTGAGTATGCATGCCAAGGATTAAATGATTCAGTAATATTTGTCTATTATTAACTTATCTTTATATTTCTTAACAGCCAGTGCTAGAGAACCAATATATACACTTCCCTCAACTAACAAATGTTCCTAACATTTGTTAGTTGAGGGAAGTTCCCTAACAAATGCTCATTTTTTTGTTGTTCAGTGAGAGATGAATCCTTTTCATTGCACTTGGTTGCTTCTGTACCTTTTTGATATGTAACTGTTATCAGAATTCCGTTGATTTCTTTTGTTTTTATTTGACAGTCCTTTTAAATGGTCTTATATTTTTTAGATAAGAGTTTTTATTTGATAATACCTCGCATAGCACGGTTTCAAACAGCGCAGGTTTCGCTACAGCTCGGTTTACAAATTGAAAAAAAATTAAGTACATTACGCACCAATACATTTGATATATATATATATATATATATATATGTATGTATTATAATGCCAGCATGTAGTCCAATGCGTTATGGATTCAAGGCCATTCTGACTGTTGTCGAAACTCCCATTATATACGGACTCTGCTAGCATTCATACATAAGTAAACACTCTAGATTCTGAGCGGTGAGGTCGTTAATTGTGCATAAGCTGTACAAATATTTTTTGCTGTGTATTTTTATTAAAGATTATTTTTTTAAAATGTTATACCTTTATATGCAAATATGAGTGGAAAGAAGAAATGTAATCACCGAGTGTTCTTCTAGATCCAAACGTCGAACAGGGTATGAAAGTAAGGCAGGCATTGCAAAATGACATTTGATGTTATAAAGAGATGTATGCAGATAAAAAGAAGAAAAAAAACTGTGCAAACTAAGCCGATCAGTTATTTTTCAAAATAAAAATACAGTACATACTTCACTTATATTCTTTTGGTATGTACATACTGCAATAAAAATCATTTCTACTGTACTTACTAGTATTTTTCATTTTTATCATTTTAGTTTCTTTTTTTTTGCAAGAACTTTGTGTGCATCAATTTATAGTAAACAAACACATATATATTTTTACAACTCAACCCATATAATCAAATTTTCGGAATGCATTACATTAAAATACATACTAATAATACCTCGATCAGTGCAGTTTCGCATAGCACGGTATTTTTTTGGCACAAATTACCCGCCTTATGCGAGGTATTTTTTTGGCACGAATTACCTGCCTTATGCAAGGTATTTTTTTGGCACGAATTAACCGCGCTATGCGAGGCATTCCTGTACTTCATTTAAACTCGGCATAAATTACTGAGGTAGATTACTAATAAAGAAGCAGTCCTGAACCATTTAAGTCATATCAGCAAATTTTTATAACTAGAATCTTGTTATAATTCCTTGTTGTATGCATATCTTTGAAGTGGTATTACCATCTACCTGTCATGTTATCTCGGGAATTAATCATTACTTCCCAGGGATGAAGTAACCTAAATGGTTGAGGGAAGTGTATATATTTGTACATGAGATATGTTTTATATATTTTTTTTCACCTTATATTTACTTAGTAAAGGACTTTAACTGCAGCTTGTTGGTTTTTTGTTTTTTTTAAGTAAATTTTTTGATTTCTGGTTCACAGGTTTACCAGTACAATGTATATGCTAAAAATCTCCAGTTCTACTCATTCAAAAAAGTCATGTCAGAAATGGGACCTCCTTACAGCGAGATGGAACTGGCTTCTTTCATGTCAGGATCTAAAGGCTATATGGGAGAGTAAGTTGCATTTTGCTGTTTATTTCTTAATGGAGGCATGATGACTATTAACTTAATCTTTCTACTGCTTGCTTACTTGCTACTTTCCTGTTTACAGTACCATGTTCTGTGATATAACATTTTGTATTATTTGACAAATTTATTTATTTTATTAAAGTACTAGAGGTTCAAAGCCACCTTTGCATAAAAACTTCATCCAAGTGAAGAAATTTGAAAAGGGAAATATTTTGACACAATCACTCATGAGCTAGATGTAGGGAACAATTTCAATATAGTTTATTTGGATTTTAACAAGGCATTTGTATGAGAAGTTACTGTATTAAGCTGAAATGTTAAGATTACTGGAAAGATCCAAAGATGGATTGCAGGGCAGAAGGCAGAGGGTTGTGATTAATGGATATTCTTCAGATTGGTGTAACATCAGAAGTGGGGTACCCCAAGGATCAGTTCTTGGACCACTGTTGTTTCTAATTTTCATCAATGAAACAGTGGTCCAAGAAAATCAGAAACAACAGTTTCTTTTTTTGTCTCGCATTTTCGTTACATTCCATTGCTACAAGATCAGTACATCAATCAGTGCTATTTTACCGAGATATTTAGATACGTTGCACTCGCAAGTATACATCTGTAACTTTAGTTATAAATCCATTGTATCTTGTCTCCCAAATATTATGAAAATCTGTGAATGATCAAAATTGCAGACAATGTAAAGATTGGGAAAGTCATTAATGATCAGTGTCAAGTGGTGCTCATTCAGGATGACTTGAACAGGCTTCAAGAATGGTCAGAAAAGTGGCAGCTATGTTTTAATGCAACAAAATGCAAGGTCTTACACTTGGGAAATAGCAATCCCAAAATAACTTATACACTTGGTGGGGTTGAATTAAAAACAGTAGAGAGAAAGGGATTGGGAGTTAAGATATGGGCAGATATGAAGTTTTCTGAGCAGTATAAACAGGCGGCCAGGAAAGCCCACTGTGTCCTATCAATGATTTATCAAACAATATCCTATAGAGATAGGTCATAGTTCCACTGTACAAGGCAATTGTAAGACTGCATTTCGAATACTGTGTCCAAGTATGGAAACCTCATCTGAAAAAAAAAATTGAGAGAAACTTGCATAGTGAGATCAGCAAAAGGGTGACCACATGAGAAAAGACTTTGCTTATGTAGGCTTCAGAGCTTGGCAAACAGGCACCTTAGAGAGAATCTGTGTGGTACTACACTGACAGTGGTAGAGAATGAAGAGGACCTGGGGATAATTGTGTAGGCAGATATGAAGTTTTCTGAGCAGTGCAGACGGTCTGCAAGAATAGCTCATGGTGTCTTATCAATGATATACAGGAATTTTTCTAGCCGTGATAAGGAAGTGATTATCCCCTTGTATAAGGCAATGGTCAGGCCACATCTTGAGCTGTATACAGGTCTGGAGGTCTCATTTTAAGAAGGATGTAGAGCTGCTGGAATGGGTACAGAGAAGGGTAACAAGATTAGTGAATAGAACAACGGGTTGCTCTTACGAAGAAAGCTTAAGTTTTGCAAATTACAGTGTCTGGAGACTACGCACCTGCAAGGTGATCTGATTGAGGTGTATAATGCCTTGAATGGTTTGAGCATGCTCAATGCTGATGGGATTCTTCCTCTTTCTCAGAATAATCACCTAAGAGGGCATAAATTCAAATTGAGGAAAGATGTGCGGAAGTTTGCCTTTAGCCAGCAGGTGGTTGATTGCTGGAACAAACTTCCATCTGCTATTGTAGAAGTCGATAGCATAAATAGATTCTAGACAAACATTTGGAGCGAGTGGATGGGTGAAATGAGAAGGGGTTTTTTTTTTTTTTTTTTTGGCTGATGCTATATAATCTTACTTGCATCATGTGCCTATGCTAATGCAGTGTGCAGGGGCAGACTGGTCCAGATGGCTGGGTAATGATTTTTGAGGAAAGGGTTGTAGTTTGATGACCTAAACAGTAAATTTAGGTCATCAAATTTAACTAATAATCACAATATGACGTCACTTCTGTGACTGATCAAATTACTTATCATTTTGTGACTATTTAATTAATATGATAAGTAACTTGATCAGTCACGGAAGTGACATCATCTGCGGCTTCCACTAGAGGCGCTTTCCACACTCGCAGTACTAGTAGTGTGATTAGAGCGCGACACATTTTAAGTTGCTTCACTTATTCACCGTGCATGACGTGCAACGTCTAAGTGAATGTGTAAAACGTTCCTTGGTCTATCTAAAAAAAAAAAAAAAAAAAACCTTAAAAACCTGGTCGTCATGCCTCGCCTTACAATGATAACTGGATACAACAGTGTCTGGAATTCTAACTGTTTAGAATTTCTGAATAGTATGATGTCTTCCCCTGAAGTTACTGCTGCAGTAAGTATGATTGCAACAATACAAATATTTGTCAACAATTTCTTTTTTTTGTCTCATATATTTTCATTACATTTCATTGCTACAAGATCGGTACATCAATCGGTGTCGTTTTACAGAGATATTTAGATACGTTGCACTCGCAAGTATACATCTCTTACTTTAGTTATAAATCCATTGTATCTTGTCTCCCAAAAATTATGAAAATCTGTGAATGATCAATAAAATATTTACAATAAAAAAACTCTTTTATTTCATAATCGATATATACAAATCAAAATGCCTAAAACAAACACGAAGGATGTTTCGCATAAACCTTCTACTACGTGGCACGCGCGCAACTTTTTTTTTTATTTGTCTTTTTTTTAGCAACTAGGGAAATAGTGAAATTATAGTAACCTTATAATACCATGATAAATCTGACTAAAAAATGAATAGCAAATGCTTAGAAAACGGTACTCACCTTGTATAAATCTGCAATAAATTTTTTTGATAGATGGTGGTTAAATTTAGGTTGGAAGAAGCATTAAAAAGAACTAAGATGGGGAATGGGGTGAAAATATTTTAAACAGATTTTAAAATGAACGCAAGGAAGTAGACATGCAGATCTCCAATCCTTGGTTGTCATAAAGAGGTTAAAAGACGTAAATGAAAAAAAGAGAGAAGACCGGTGGTGCCAATAGTCATTACAAAGGACTTTCGTGAGTAAACCGTCATCAGTTGGCAAATGGAAGAGAAGTGAGCGCGTGTTGTATTTAAAGTTTATCTAAACTCCCATGATGCTCTTTTTGACACGTGGGAACTTTAGCCGCGAGTGGTTCCAAGCCGGTGAAAGGTTGAAAGGAAGTTTAGCGTTAATAATGTTGAGATCAGAATGGTGTCGGTACCATTCGATGGTGAGGGCTTCATATTGAAGAATTCTGTAGCTTGATCTAAGTTTAATAATAGTGATGGTAGAGTTAACAAGGGGGGTGTGGTTGTGGGTTTGAGCACGGATTGTTAACTCAGTGCAGGATTGACTTGTCTTGAAACTGTTGAAGTGGTAGTATGCGCGGCTATTGGAAGTTGTGGAGGAACCGAATTTGGTAGTAGTGCTGCCGATGTAACAGGTATCGCAGTTCGGTTGGCATTTTATGAGATATATTAAGTTATTGAGATCATTGATGGGATATTTGTGTGTATCTTTATAAGAATTAAATAGGGAACCTAGTTTATTGTAAATGGAGAAGGTGAGGGAGATGTCGGTATCTTTGAATGTACGTCGGAATTGTGCTGAGAGTTCACTATGGTAAGGGAGAACTATGTGAGTATTTGTCTTGTGACTGTGTCTTGTAGGGTTATTAATACTGTTTTTAACGGTGGATATTGTGTATTGGATGATTTGGGGGGGGGGAGTAGCTCCTGGCTGTGAATTTATCAGTAAGGTATTGAAGTTCATTATGTAGATCGTTTTGTGAAGAGGTGAATTTGATAGCATTGTAGATTTGGTTGTGTAGGATGGCTTTTTTGGTATTAAGAGGATAATGTGAAGTGAAATGTAGATATTTACCGGTGTGCGTGTTTTTTCTGAAAATCTTGGTATTTAAATTTGTGTCTGTTGTATAAATAGTGAGATTAAGAAAATTAATCTGGTTGTCCATTGCGATTTCGAGGGTAAGGTTTAGCCTGTCATGTATTGTATTAAATTTTAAAAAAAGATTGTCTATGGTTCTTCTGTTGCCTATTATTAGTTGTTGTTATTTGTTGCAACAGCAACCACAACTATTATTTGTTGTGGTTGCTGTTGATCAACATCCTGATAAGTGGCGACTTATACACCAGTCTAATAGGATAATAAATTCTAAACTCACATCTCTCCCTAACATAAAAAAAACAACAACTCTCGGATTTACAAAGACTAACCAAAACCCCAAATATCATCATCCAAAAAGTTGACAAAGGAGACACAATTGTTATCCTGGACAAGAACACCTACACAGAAAAAATGTAGTTAATTTTAGCCGACCAAGATACATATACAAATGACAGCAACCACAACATTACAAAACTTAAAAATAAACTTGACACAATTCTCAGAAAACTCAGACAGAACAAAGAAATCAACTCTTTACATCACAACAGATAGGTATTCGCAACAACATTCTACCCCACATGTTCGGAATAACCAAGTTACACAAACCTGGCCACCCACTAAGACCTATCGTTTCTTTTAGTAAATCAGCTTTTGCTAATTTATCCACCTTCCTTGTCAAAATTATATCCCCACCTACTCGATTCTCTACATTCAAAATTAATAATACCAACCAAGCATTCCAAAAAATCAGCAACACCACCATATCCGACGAAGACGTATTAGCTTCGTTTGATGTCATATCCCTATACACTAATGTGCATATCCCTTTCGCTCTACAAGCATTACGCGTACTTCTAACAGTTGATGACACTTTAACGAAACGTACCTCTCTTTCAGTTGACCACATCCTTGAACTTGCCACTCTTTTACTAGATGCTAGATATTTTAGATTCAACAATAAAATTTATCGACAAACATTTGGTTTACCAATGGGTTTAGGCATTTCTGCCCCCCTTTCTGAAATTTATCTCGCCACTATTGAAAACCAAATTTTACAACCTTTCCCGATAATTTCTACTTTCTGAAATTAAATTATACATCCGCTGCGCCAATGATATCCTAATAATAGGCAACAGAAGAACCATAGACAATCTTTTTTTAAAATTCAATATAATACATGACAGGCTAAACCTTACCCTCGAAATCGCAACAGACAACCAGATTAATTTTCTTAATCTCACTATTTATACAACAGGCACAAATTTAAATACCAAGATTTTCAGAAAAAACACGCACACCGGTAAATATCTACATTTCACTTCACATCATCCTCTTAGTACCAAAAAAGCCGTCCTACACAACCAAATCTACAACACTATCAAATTCACCTCTTCACAAAACGATCTACACAATGAACTTCAATACCTTACTGATAAATTCATAGCCAGGAGCTACCCCCCCCCTCAACTCATCCAACACACAATATCCACTGTTAAAAACAGTATTAATAACCCCACAAGACACAGTCACAAGACAAATACTCGTATAGTTCTCCCTTACCATAGTGAACTCGCAGCACAATTCCGACGTACATTCAAAGATACCGACATCTCCCTCACCTTCTCCACTTATAATAAACTAGGTTCCCTATTTAATTCCTACAAAGATACACACAAATATCCCATCAATGATCTCAATAACTTAATATATCTCATAAAATGCCAACCGAACTGCAACACCTGTTACATCGGCAACACTACCACCAAATTCGGTTCCTCCACAACTTCCAATACCCGCGCATACTACCACTTCAACAGTTTCAAGACAAGTCAATCCTGCACTGAGTTAACAACCCGTGCTCAAACCCACAACCACACCCCCCCTTGTTGACTCTGCCATCACTATTATTAAACTTAGATCGAGCTACAGAATTCTTCAATATGAAGGCCTCACCATTCAATGGTACCGACACCATTCTGATCTCAATGTTATTAACGCTAAACTTCCCTTCAACCTTTCACCAGCTTGGAACCTCTCGCGGCTAAAGTTCCCACATGTCAAAAAGAGCATCATGGGAGTTTAGATAAACTTTAAATACAACACGCACTCACTTCTCTTCCATTTGCCAACTGATGACGGTTTACTCACAAAAGTCCTTCGTAACGACTATTGGCACCACCTGTCTTCTCTTTTTTTTTTCATTTATGTCTTTTAACCTCTTTATGACAACCAAGGATTGGAGATCTGCATTTCTACTTCCTTGCGCTCATTTTAAAATCTGTTTAAAATATTTTCACCCCATTCCCCGCCTTAGTTCTTTTTAATGCTTCTTCCAACCTAAATTTAACCACCATCTATCAAAAAAATTTATTGCAGATTTATACAAGGTAAGTACCGTTTTCTAAGCATTTGCTATTCATTTTTTAGTCAACTAGGGAAATATAACGATACATTTTTTTTCATGATAAAATTTTAATATTGGGAATAAAAAATAACAAGAAATATTTCTCATATCACAAATAACATAAAAACTATCAAAAATCATTCCACAATATAAAAACAAATATTACATAAAAAATAAACTTTCTAGAAAAAGTACACAAAAAAACCACAGATTACATGAAAAAAAATTATTTCACAAATATTCAAGAAAAATTTATTCCAAAAATTGCCATATACAATTTACTTCTTTATTAATATTTGTTGTCAATCTTCTGCTTTGCTCAATAGCTGAGCGGCGATTTCAGAGGAATGAGTTGACATAATGATCTGGATCAAATTGAAGCAGTGGTTTTCCATTTAGATGTATGGTCATCATAATCTGCAATGTGCTTAATTGTCACAATATTATTCATTATGCTGAAAGCTTAACTCAGATTCAGCACTGCTATTCAGCACAATGGTTTCAAAGATATTTTCTGGCTTTCTTAATTGAAAATGTAATTTCACTTGATTTTAAAGATAAACTGTCTTCAACAAAATCTCCAAGATCATTAATTTTTATTTCATATTTTATCAGAAAACTTAAATTTCTTATTCGGTTTTCACCGTCTTGTAACCCAGACGAAAGTTCTTTCACATTCCACGATTTCAGGTAGCATATGTTTAAAATTTCTTTCAATGGTATCGTTATTTTCTTTATTTAATTAAAAATCACCCTGCTGCATTAATAACTTATCCTTTAAGGATAAAACAATGCATTTAATAACTTGTTGCGAGGTAATTTTTTTTACTTTCGATTTTGATTCCTTTAACTTCTTTCCACTTCAACATGCTCTCAATTTTAGCTTCATAATTTCCTTCAGAATTTTTCAAATTAGCAATAGCATTGATAGTTCGAATAATTAATTTATATGCTTTACGATTGTCATTCTGAAAAGCTTCTGAACGGTAAGAGAGCTCCTGCAAGATGTCGATCATAAGTGCTGAATGGTTAAGATATTCCAAATTTAAAAGTCGTTTAATAATCTGGAATATTTAACTTCTGATTCAAAATGTTTGCACAAAGCAAAATAATTCCTTCAACCTACAATTGCCGTCCGCAAGCTACAAGCTGCTCATCATGACCCCGAACACATGACCGATCTTTATAGTTTCCACATCAAGTTCTTTAGCAATCATCCTTAATTCGCACTAGTTTTTTGGAGATTGGTAATACAGTTTTTTTTTATTTAATTATTGCCTGTATGCCATTATATTTTAGAACATTTTCTACACAGTGAAAGGGTCGACAAAGTTTCAAAATCTGCCAACATTTCATCTTCGTAAAGTTTATATATATATATCTTAGTTGCCTGAGTCCTTCCCCCTCTACATTGCTACTCTCACTAGTTCTTTGAATATGGTGCAAAATGTTGGAATCACACGGATATTCAGCTACTGTGACCATGTAAACATAGACAGGAGAAATTTACTGGAAGGCATGGATCACTCACTTCTCCGAAAAACATATGCCCGTTTGTCGGAGTAAAGGGGAATCACAACACAGGTTGACCACAGAGTATAAGCCATGTTGAGAATCTTCTTAATCCTCTGACTGGCTATGGAAAGCATATTGACTAGCGCGACTTCTCGGTATGTGACTGCAGAGGTTTTACGGATACCACTAACATTGTGAAACGGTAATCCTTTTCACCCTTAATTTGCACTTTCTAATTACCTAAATTGCCTAAACAATGCATATAAGGTTGTCTCTACTAATCCGTTCGTTACATGGAAATTTTCTTTGTTCAATGGAAACTATTTTAAATGTAATTACAGTTAACTATTTTAAATGTAATTATTTAAATGCAAGGGGATTCAAAAAATTCGCTATAAAGAAGTTCGTTAAACAGAGGTCTGACTGTAATTAAATCAGAAATGAAACAATTTTAAAATACATAAACTGATCAATTGCACCATTAAAATGCTGGGAATGGGGCCAGCTCACCCCACCATAGTTTCGGCTCTGTATACTCGATAATTGCATTCAGGATTTCGTTTGTAAAATAAATGATCGTCTCAACAATGGGCTCTCGCGAGCCCACTACAGCTCACCGCTGCCCTTAGTGCAAAGTACACCTTCCATTAAACAGATACTATGACATATGAAGAATGAGACAGTGCATTGTCATGTTGCAAACCTGGTCTCTTGGTCAGCATTCTGTGTTCTTTTCTTCTGATGCTAACTTCAGATCATTCTTCAGAAATTTGCAGTACCTCTTGCTATTTTACTATGGCATCCTATGGTAGTAGGAATGCTATCACCATATGCCGTTTAAGGCCCGTTAAACAGTCGTTATATTGATATATGTTTGAAAATTGAGGTAAGGTAAACAATGCTGAGGATAGAAATTTGAGATTGTTTATAATGATTTTCATCTTTACTTTTAGGTGTGGAGCTAGAAGTGGTTACTGTGAAATTATAAATCTTGATCCAAATGTTAGAGAGATGTTGATGAAATGTCTATCAAATAAACTCTGTCCAACTCTGCTTGGCCAGGTACGTAATAGAGACACCAGATTTATAAAACTTTTACCAATGTTTCATGAACTTCTTTTATTTTAATAATTAGAATGATACTGCTTTTAAATGGACAAATTAAACCAGTGGCTCACATCTGATGAGTATAGGCCTGAGGGTCCTGAGCCAGATGGTCAGGACCCACACTCAGGGTCCTGAGCCAGATATCATCATTCTTCTCTTTCTTGGTGATCTGAGAAAGGGGAAGGATTATATCAGCACTGAGCTAACTCAATCTATTCAAGGCCTTAAACATTTCAATCAGACCTTGCAGGTCTACATCCATTACAACAGATCCATACCCTTCCTAAAATGAGGCCTCAAGACCCGTATTCAGTACTCAAGATGTGGCCTGACCATTGCCTTATACAATGGGTTAATCACTTCCTTATCTCTGCTAGCAAAATTTCTGTATATCATTGACAAAACCCCATGAGCTGTCCTGTCGATGGCATGTCTGCACTGCTCAGAGAACTTCATATCTGATTGCACAATTACTTCCAGGACTTTTTCATTCTTCACTTCCCTGAGTGCAGTACCATATCGGTACATTAATCTGCGATTACTGTGCCCCTTCTGAAGTACTTTACATTCACACATTTGTTGATATTACACTTCAGTTGCCACGTCTCAGCACATCTGCCTGATTTCTCTATACTTGTTGCAGTGACATACCCTGATTACTGTGATTAATCACTGTATCAACCTTTGTATCATCTGCAAGCTTAGACATTAAGCCTGATATGCTTTCATCAGTATCATTAGTAAATATAGAAAATAATAATAAGCCCATATAGAAAATGACAGTGAGCCCACTGAACCCTGGGAGACTTTGCTCAATAACATTAGTTAAAGAAGAACAGTGCCCATTGATAATCACTCTCTGTCTTCTTTCACTCAACCACCACTTTAATCATAGTAGTAACTTGCCCTTAATGCCACACTGCTTCAATTTGTATAGCAGTCTTTTATGTGCAACGCTATCAAAAACGTTTCTGAAAACTAAGTATACAATGTCAAAATTACTTTTTGTATCCAGTTCCTTTATTACTGTATCATAAAATCCAATCAGAGTGATCAGACAGGATTGTCCCTTAACTAATCCATGCTGTGACTCCTTTCTAGATGATCCTGCATTACTTCTTTAACCAGTGACTCCATTATTTTCCTCAGAACAGAAGTCAAGCTAACAGGTCTGTAATTATTCGTGTCACTCTTTGCTCCTTGTTCACGAATTCGGCATACATTCACATATCTCCAGTCCTCAGGAACCTCCCCTGAATCCAAGTATGCTCTCATAATCATGGCTAAAGGTTTGCTTACTACTTTGGCTGCCTTCCTTAATAAAGTTTGTTAGGTCCCATCCACATCAGATGCCTTTTTTATGTTCTCCAATAATTTCTCTTCCACTTTTCTCTTAGTTATCACAAACTCATTTAGTTCCCCATTAAATTTTGATGAACTTCTGCCATTCCCCTCCCTAAAGAACTCCTCAAGCGTGAATGTAGATGCAAAATAGCTGTTCAGTTTGTTGGCAACCTGAGCAGGATCAACAGTTAAATCATTGACATCAAGTGAACCAATGCGATTCACCCCATCCTTTCACTGTTAATGTAAGTAAAGAAATCCTTGCTGCTTTTCTTGATATTCTATGACAGAAAAGTCTTGTAAACTGCCTTAGCTTGTTTTGTGTTACTAGTAGCATGGAGTAATTTTTACTCCCATCGGTAAAATCCTAAGAAAATCTTAGTTTTATTTACAGGTTTTGATTTAAAACTGCTCAGTAAAAGTACCTTTATTTATTAATAATAAAATTAAATTCACTTAAAACTTAAGTGATTAAATATTTTACGCTATTTTTTTTCTTCGATTAGCTCTTGTGCTGTTCTTCTCTTCCCACATAAGGTGCCTTGGTCCTATGACTTTTCTTCCCTACAATTCCTGCTTCTCCTCCCCTGCCTCTCATCCCAACTTCTTTGCCTAGTAGACCCTACCACCACCAACCTTTTATTACTCTTAACAGCTCCTCCACAGGGGTGCCCCTCTATCCCTGTAGCATCTAATTTCTGGGGAGAAGTCTTCCTTTCATCCACCTCTTTTTATCTTTGCTTTCCCTTTCTTTCCCCAACACAAAAAAAAATTTCCATTTTTTTGTGGGGGGGAAGGCTCCTTCCTGGCAAGCTGAGGTGCAGACCAGGGTTCGTCCCTGCCAAACCATATACATACTCCCTATCATACAGCTGTCTCCTCATGGCAGTGGACAGACAATGTGGTGTCCCACTAGGGGCCCTAGGGCTAAATGCCAGAGGAACAACGGACCAACACCACACTATGGGCGCCTCCGTAGCCAGGTGGGAACGAGCAGCAGTGCATAGCACACGCTTCTTGATTAAACCGGGGTTTGAGCCCGTCACCACCAAATACAGAGGATGCGGAAAGGTCAGGGAATGACCACCGCATATCCCGGAGCAATATGGCCTTAGTTGCTAATGCTCCTAAAAACCAAATAACAAACAAACCACACTATGCAGACCATCACCAAAACTCACACTATGTATGGTGTTTACAGAATTTGTACTGTGACACAGAGTTATACAAACATGGAGTTGGGGGAATCTCCGGTGCTGCTTGACCTGTAACACTAAAGTATAAGCATATAGCATGAAGTTGGGAGAAATCCCAGTGTTACTTGACCAGTAACACTATATGCATATAGGATAACACCTTCCTCCATTGCAACTCTGAACCAGTAGTACTCGTTTGCATACTTTCCATGATATAGAGGAATAATTTATTTTACATTTTTGCTTGATTCATGTGACAAAATGTAAATTATCGATGAAAAGAAGACCAGTCCATATATTTTTTGACCATTCAATCACTTGGAACGTCTCCAGTAAAATAGAAAATCATGCATAATAATTTTCTTCTAACTTCACTAAAAACTCTGTTGTAGGCTCTGTGGGTACTTAATGCATTTTGCATAGCAGCAGCAAACTAAGTTTTCATTTTGGATTTTTGGATTTGGATCCAGATGGATTGTTAGTGTCATCTCAAGTTTTAAAAATATCAATCATTGTATAGAACTTAAATTTAATACGACCATCTTCAAAGCTAATCATTAACAAACAATCACTGAGAAGTCATTATCACCTTAGGCAATGTGCACTGCACTTATCAACACACCTGTTGAAATTATCCTGCTGCCTAGCAGTGTCCTTGCAATTAATGCAATAGTTAATACTGCTGGCCTTCATCATGTGGAAAAGAACTGGGTTCAAATCGCATTGAGACGGAGGGGAATTTTTTTTAACATGGTCACTAAGTTAAGTTAGTCTCAGGGTGTCAAGATTTCTTTTCTTTAATTCGGGTTTCCATCCAGCAAAAACAGGAAAACCAATCATAAAATATGCACAGTTTATAGATATACATCAATATCTTCTCGGCATTGCAACTGAAACTTTGAAAAAACAATTAGAATGCTGTTTTAATTCACCATCAGCTCACAACAAAATTGTTGTAGTTCACACTTAGGAGTGTACACACAACAAAATTAAAAAATCAGTATGGCCTAACATACAGGGGCAGTGCATGTTAGGCAGCAGAGGACTGGAGCGAGGGATGCTGGCGGTTTCAGGGGCTGATGGCAGTCATCGTGAAACATGTGGGTATATGGGATGTGTTAGGGTAAATAAGAATAGGTGCATGTATGCCAATGCTAGAAGTATAGTAAATAAATTTGATGAATTTGAAGTGTTGGTCAAGACATCAGAGGCAGATATTGTTGGGATATCGGAGATGTGGTGTCACACAGATATTAGGAATGCAGAATTGGAATTTGGGGAGTACAATGTGTACAGAAAGGATAGGAAGGGAGGAGGGGTTATGCTGTTAATTAAAAAAAACATAAAATCAAAAGAAGTGCATCCAGTTGATATAGATGGAAAGTGCACTGTTGAGTCAATTTGGTGTGACATAAACACTGCGAAAGCAAAAATAAGAGGAGTGTGTTATAGGCTTAATGACTCAAATGAGTACAATGAACAATTGTACAGAGAAATAGTAGGCTAGTAAATCAGAATGTCTTATAATGGGGATTTTAACTTCCCAGATATTGACTGAAACTTGTGGATTGGTCACTTGCACACTAGTAAGACTTTTGTGGATTTATTGGAGGATTGTTTTCTGCAGCAGCATGTTCGAGAGGCAACCAGAGAGGGTAACACTCTTGATCCGGTTATCAGCAGTGATCATTCGTGTATTAAGAATTTGCAGATAAAGGAACGACTAGGTGGCAGTGATCACAGTGTACTGATGTGGAAAGATATAATTACCATCAGGGGTAAAAGAAAGGGCTTTTGCTTCTGTAAAGATAACTACAGTGGTCTCAGACAGTTTTTAAATTCTGTACAGTGGGATCAACTAACATTGTTACCAACAGCAAATTCTAAGTGGGAAGCATTCAAGGAATTAATCGTGGAAGCTGCTAAATGTTTCATACCTATTAAGAAACTGTTCAAGGTTTAGGCCTAAATGGTTGTCAAATGAACTAATGAGACTTGTGGAAGAGAAGAAAAATGCATGCGATGCATATAAATTATCAGGCGACACAGAAGCCTATGGCAGATATAAGCTAATCTGAAATCATGTCACAAAGAAGGTTAGGCAGGCAAGGGCAGATTACGAGAAATCTTTGGCAAAGGATGCTAAGAAAAACAGCAAGGATTTCTTTACTTATATAAACTCTAAAAGGAAGGGAATGAATCAGATTGGTCCACTTGATATCAATGGTTCGACTGTTGATGATCCTGCTCGAATAGCAAACAAACTGAATGAGCATTTTGCATCTACATTCACACACGATTTATTAAGGATTGAAAATACCAGAAGGTTATCAAATTGTAGCAGGGCGCTTAATGATTTTGTCATAACTGAGAGCAAAGTGGAGGAGAAATTGTTGAAGATAAGGAGGCTTTGCTGCCTCCTTATATTAAAGGAGGCAGCAAAGGAAGTAAGCAAACCCTTAGCCATGATTATGAGAGCATCCTTGGACTTAGGGGAGGTCCCCATGGACTGGAGATTGCAAATGTCTCCCCAATTCACAAAGGGGTGATCGAAGGGTGACACGAGTAATTACAGACCAGTTAGTTTAACTTCAATTCCAGGTAAAATAATGGAGTCATTGGTTAAAGATGCATTGCAGGATCATCTAGACAAGACTGCAGCAATAATTCATACACAGCATAGGTTTGTTGTGGGAAAATCTTGTCTGACAAATTTGATTGGATATTATGATGTGGTTACAAAGGAACTGGATGCAAAAAATAATTTTAATATCATATACTTGGATATTAGGAAAGCTTTTGACACTGTTGCGCATGGAAGACTACTTAAAAATAACTAAATGCACAAGGCATAATACGTTAAGAGTTTATTATATATATAATATCGGTGTAGATACACCATAGACAACTCTTAAGAAACTGCAAAGTAGTTGTTGTAGTAGGCATCATTTGCTCTGTTTCTCATATTGTGCTCTTCCTTCACGATGAGTTGCCATGATATTGCACTACCTCGAATAAGTAACGCTTCACTAATAGAGAAGACTATTATTACTTATTCTCAGTGAGTACCACCACCCAGACGGCACCGTTTCAAGGCTATTGACCTATCATCAGTGGATGGGCAGGTACCGTGGTATTGCAAACATGATGACCCAGTTGTGAAGATAATCACACAGTATGAGAGATGCCAAAAGGTCTATATGACAATATTTAAAAATAACTACATGCACAAGGCATAACACGTTAAGAGTTAAGAGTTTATTATCTGCATAGTCTTCTCTGTTAGTGAAGTGTTACTTATTCGAGGTAGTGCAATATCGTGGCAACTTATCGTGAAGGAAGAGCACAATATGAGAAACAGAGCAAATGATGCCTACTACAACAACTACTTCGTAGTTTCTTAAGATTGTCTATGGTGTATCTACACCAATATTATATAGATAATGGAAGACTACTGTACAGATTGGAGCAGAATGGTATTAAGGGTAAGGGTAAGTGTCAAAGTTTGCAGATGATACAAAGGCTGGCAGGGTTGTTAATGACATTAATGGCAGTGTGCTACTGCAACAGGATCTAGAAAATTTGGGAAAATGGGCTGAGAAGTGGCAACTGAAGTTTAACATTGACAAACGCAAAGTACTGCATATGGGTAGAAGTAACCCCAGAGGAACGTACCAACTGTGTGGTACTACACTTAGGGTGGTAGAAAATGAAAAAGGCCCAGAAGTAATTGTGCAGTCAGATATGAAGTTTTCTGAGTAATGCAGACAGGCTGCCAGAGCAGATCATGGAGTTTTGTCAATAATATACAGGAATTTTCTAGCAGGGAAAAGGAGGTGATTGTCCCTGTGTATAAGTTAATGGTCAGGCCATGCCTTGAGTACTGCGTACAGTACAGTACAGGTCTGGAGGCCTCATTTTAGGAAGGATGTAGATTTGCTTGAGCGTGTACAGAGAAAGGCAACAAGATTGGTGAGGGGAATGAAGGGATCCTCTTATCAAGGAAGGTTTAAGTTCTGCAAATTGCAGCGGCTGGAGACTAGGCACCTGTGAGGTGATCTGATTGAGGTGTATAAGGAGAATTCTGATGGGATTCTTCCACTTGTTCAAATTACAAACCTAAGCGGACATAAATTCAAATTGAGGAAAGACAGCTATAGAATAGATGTACAGAAATTTGCCTTTAGCCAGCGTGTGGTTAATTGCTGGAACAAACTTTCATCTGTCATTGTGGAAGTTGAGGTTAAATAAATTTAAGGGGGAACTGGACAAACATTTAGAGGGAATTGTTTTGTAATTTTTTTTTTTTTTTTTTTCCTTTTGGCTGATGCTACATAAGCTCATACCCTTGCTTTTTTGCATCGCATGCTACGATTACTATTACTATACGCTCAGCTAAAGCAGCTGCATATTCTCCCACTTGTTGACATTGAGAATAAACTAAAAGAAATAAACTTTTTCTTGTGGTATTGCCAAATCCTGTCAATGATGGAGGAACCTATGAGCTTTTTCACACTGTGGCTGAGTTAGTTGGTCTCGGGCAAGAATATCAAGGTGCCCCGTGAAAAACTGAGTTTTTTGTTCAGCAAAATTGACTAGAGAATGCATGCAATTTATGGACATTATACACGTGGGTGGATGAGTTTGTTCTCTTGGGTAAACCTAATATGAAATATGTAGTGGTGTTGTCAAGTGCTTATTTAGTTGACAAGGGTAACAAAACAATTAGAAACCAAGAAATCTCATTCTTAGGTCACTTTTGTGGCTGGTACAGTGGTTACGTAGCTATGCTAGACAGCTATACTATATATTTCGATAGCTGTACTATATACTTTGATAGCTATACTAGATTTTTTTTTTTTTGGATGTTGACCTTTTACTTGTCTTGAACAAGGGTTGCGTAATTTGTTTCCCGGAATCACCGGTTGTTCATCAATAAAACAGAAGAACAGCATAGAAAGCATTTAAGTTACAGACACTGTATACTGACAGGTAATGAGCAAATTATATTGAAGAAACGTTTTTTCTCTATATCCAAACCTCCAAATATATATTTCTAACCGATTTCTGACAAATCCTATCTAATTGCCTATACTTTCCATTTCAGGTGGTAACGTACTGCATAACAAATCCCCCTCAGCCATCTGAACCTTCATATGAGCTCTTTATAAAGGTAAGTGAAAACTGTTTTTATTTTTTTCTTACTGTAATATGTTATTATCTTATTTAGTATTAGTAACACTGAATGATGCAACCTTTTTCTGCAACAGCCAAAAATGAATAAATGAATAAAATAATAATTAAAATAAAACAGAATATTCATACTGTTCCCATTCCCTCGGGTAATCATCCAAATCTTTTTTAAACTTAGTCAGACTCACTGCTTCCACTCTGTTGGGAGGCAACTCATTGTTTGACAACCCACTGCCTGTAGGTGAACCTCGTGAGATACAGCTTTCTTTTATTCTCTGATATGTTATACATGTGTCCCCTGGTGCATGCCTCATCCTTGTGTGTGAGGCACAAACATTAATTTTTGCATTTACAATTACATGAATTATATTTCCCCTTTATATTCCTTATTGTCAAACTTTGCAGCCCACACCTTCTCGCTCATCTTGTCATTTTGCAGACTGCTTGTTTGTTTGTTTGTTTATTTGGTTTTTAGGAGCATTAGCAACTAAGGCCATATTGTTCCAGATATGCGGTGGTCATTGCCTGACCTTTCCGCATCCTCCGTATTGAAGCCCGGTCTAATCAAGAAGCGCGTGCTACGCACTGCTGCTCCTTGCAGACTGCACTTGTCTCCAATCTGGTTGCCATTCTCTGATCATCTCCAGAAGTTTTATGGCTTTTATGTGCAGCCTCTAGATCTGAATATAATATTTAAAGTGTTGTCTAACCATCACCTTGTAGAGAGGGATAACAACTTCCTTTTGCTAGCCACCTTGCATCGAAAATTTACATTGCATCGAAAATTTTGTGCCAGATCGAATCGTAATGCCTAAGTCTTTTTTGCCTCAAACCTTACATTTTAGTTGCCACATTTCAGACCGTATATGCAACCGATCTAAGCCTGTCCAGAGCATCATGGCCTGGCTTGAATTTTTAACCACCCTTCTCCTCTTCAATCATCAGCAAACTTTGACTACTTACCTTGAACATCCTTGTCAATATCATTTCTTTATAATCGATTTTATACAATACACAGGCTGAACTACTACTACTCATGTATGTGCATAATCTGTACCACAAAAAAAAAGACATCAATAAAGGGTACATATCAATAAATGCCCTTGTGCTAGCACAGTGGTTATAATCACTGTCCTCTCACACTGGGTGAAAAAGGTCCGAATCCTGTCAGTGATGCAAGGAATTTTTAAGGTCTCTGTAATTTGGCTGAGTTTCTCATGCAAGGGTTGGGCAGGTTTCTTTCAGATACTCAGGTTTGTTGTTTCCTGCAAAAAAGCAAACTGACCAAATGACTTTTTTGTGCCAACACATAAAACCATAGCAGTAAACACAATGAAAAGTACACATAAAGAGGAATAAGACTTATTATCTTTTAAAGTTTATTGGGAAAGAAAATAAATAATTACTAAGGATTTTAATGAGTTAAGTTTACAACTAGGGAGGGAAGCATCCATGGGAATTGCCAGGATTCAGCTGCTTCAACCCCCAAAGAAGAATCCTGAATGCATGTCTGTTTAAAATCATCTGGTTCATTAAATTAAACAAGATGAATATTATGCAAAAGAAAATGTTTTTACTTGCATGTTGAACACAAGTCAAATTAAGCTTAAATGAGTGAAGTTTGTAGGTCATACATTATTCTTTGGCAGTCTGTTGAAATTGTAACTCAACTGCCAAAGCATACAGTTTTGCCTTCTTAGGAGTTTGAAAATAAATTATTAAAAGAAATATGTATTTCACTTTTTAAACCCATATAAATGGCTGTAATTTGAACAGAATGAATTTCTTGACACATTTATATGAACTTTTTTTACTTGGTATATAGACCTACCCCTATAATTTTGTAGGTTAAAAACACTGGGTATACTGTATTCCCAAAAGCTGGGGAAATTTGTCAGCAGTCATAGGTGGTTCAAAGTGTATAGTTTCTTTTAATACTAAAAAAGGAGTACTGTATCAGGCTTGCATAGGGAAGGGAAAAAAAAACAAAAGCCTTTAATTGATGATTTTTATAAAAATGGGTTTTGAATTCTGCAATTAATTATATGTAAATAAAATGTACATTTGTTTCCCTTAATTTTAAGCCTACATGTATCATTCTGGACATCTTTTCATTTTTTTTTCCAGGTGGTGATATTCCGATAGTGTAAATATGGCTTTGGTCAGAGCTGGTTACAAAATGCACATTTTTTTTTTTTTTCTTGATTCTGAAAACCGAAGAGGCCTCTAATGAGTATTTTTTTTTTTTTTTTATTAATAAAAATACTTAAGGCCACCGTAGTCAGGCACAAGGGTACATAAGTACACGTGATTTGAGTGACTGGTTTGAGCTTTCATGATTACTAAATTTCTTGTATTTTCTCTATCTTGTGAACTCCTGAGCCATGTTCATTTTGGGATATAAACAGAAAATTTTAGGCCTGACGTAGCTGTGGTCATTGGCATCAGTGCAGTAGCACCCACTCTCTGATGGGCCATGGTTCAAGCCCGTGATTGCTAAATATGCTTAATTATTGTATTTGTGATTTATTATAAACTCCTCTGACTTGGTGGTTGTGCTGGAGGATAAACAAGAATTTGAGATGATCTGTTGTGAAATATATATTTTTAAGAATTTTTCAAAAAAGTTACATGAGAAGGCATTGTTTTGTAAAAGTTACTTTTATGCACAATTATGTTTCTGCTTGATCTTGGAATCTACGTATTAGGACTTTCCTCCTCTTAATATTAATAAATGTTAACATAATTAAATTATCAAAAACTTGGTTATTCTCCAAATTTGTCAAGTACCGAATGATGTTCACAACACATGCATTCTCTATATTTTTTTATTTAAAGGAGAAAACAGCAATCCTTCAGTCCCTAAAGGAGAGAGCAGACGTGTGCTATGAAGTGCTAAACAGTGTATCAGGCCTGAAATGCAATAGAGTTGTAGGTGCAATGTACGTATATCCAGAGATCCTACTTCCTCCAAAAGCTATTGAGGCAGCCAAAGTAAGTTTTCTACCATATTTTGTTATATATATAGAGTTAATATATGATACATCATAACATAATTATAAATTTAAAGGTAATTTAAAGGCAACATAACTTAATATATTGTATCATAATTACTTAACATTTTAATGCTAACTGACCATGGTTACATAAAATATCTCCATGATATTTTTAGAGTTAATGAAAAGGTATGTGGTAACATAATTATAAATACAAAGGTAATTTAAAGGTAACATAATGTAGATACCAGAGTTACCTGTGCATGTGACCCATGAGAATTCAGTAATGATATATACACAGGAAACTATTGAACCTTTATTGGCTGCATATATGGACTATCTCAGTATATAATATTCTGAAATAGTCAAATGGTATGGCATCCTGATGAGATACCATTTCCCATATATCAGCCAGTTACCTATGATTGTTAGATAATTATAGGATAATATTAAGATAATTATATATAAAACTGTAATTGTAAGATAATTACAAGATGATATTAAAGTAAAAGATTATTATAAATTAATATTAAGTTTATTAATCGAACAACTAAAAATATTGGTAAACATGCAACCATTTACAGATCCATATATCTCCAATGTCCAGGGCCTGTAATTAGCATGAACAGGAAATTGCACCCCTGAATAATCCGAGCACTAACTTTATATTCTTTATTCATACACTTTTTACTTTCCTCCACATAATTTTTTTCCACACTCTGGTATATTAGGTTATACAAGGGTAGGAGTGTCTATTTCAACCCTAATTCCTTACCTGATTTTGCCTCCTGTTAGCAAAACTGCTGTACCCATCACCTGTGACCACAATGAACATGTACACAAAATGAGTATACTTGTATAAGATTAATACTAACAAGTTATCTTTGCATCATGATGCAAAATAGACGAGTAGATCTGCTCAATAACAAAAGCCACATACAGTAGTGTTGGTAATCTGAACTAATTGGGACCGGGAGTAGTTCAGACTTCTGATTCATTTGGATTTTCAAACTTATCAAAAATACTGTTCTGGAAACTAAAAAAAAAAAAAAAAGGTTTAGTGAGTTTAGAAATAAAATCACCAAGTTGTACTTATGTATTTTTTTTCATAGATAACAAAACAAATGGAACTTTCAGCCACAATAACATATAATATATATAGGCTTTAATGAAAATAATTACTTATTTTTTGTTGCACCATTTTCGAACTTTGTTTCTTTGCTCTCTCACCCTGTTCAGCAAGAGTAGTTGAGTTGGACAGCATTCAGTTTATTGCTCATACCAAACCATTGCAGTCTCTAGTGCGGCAAATGCCTCAGCATGCTTAGGCCCAGTATTCATGTCATTTTCTTCATAGTCTTCTTCGTCCATATCATTTTCAGGAGTTCTAGTTTCTTTTACATTCGCAGTTTTGTTTTCCTTTAAAACAGGAAACCCTGTAGCACCAGTATCATTTTCCATCCATGCCCTTGCATCACCTTCATTGCAATCTTCAAACCCAGGGGTTGACTGAAACAAGTTGATCATCTCATTCAGTACTTGTCCCTCATTTCCTTCAGTTCGATTCTGCTTAACTTCTACAGTTTCTTTTGCAGTAGGCCACAGTTTTTTCAAGAATTTTTTAAATTCTGCACAGTGAGTGATTCCCACTTTTCTGCTAACATATAGCAACTGTCCTTGAGACTGAGCGTTTTCAAAAAAGCTACGATGCTTTCTGTTAAAAGTAAATGATGCAAGACTTCATTTTTTTGTAGATTCTCTTCAACTTTTCGATGACTCCCTGGTCCATCAGTTGGAGGAGTACTGTAATGTTTGATGGAAGAAACATGACCTCCAATCTCTCTTCTATTTTGTTTAATGTTTCTACTGAAGAATGTGATGGCACATTGTCTAGGATAAGCAAGACCTTGCCCATTTTGCAAGGTTGAGGCATATGATGCAAGAAAGCAAGCTTATAGAGCATCAGCCAAAAAAAAAAACCTTCCCATTTCATCCATCCAGTCACTCTAAATGTTTGTCTAGTTCAGCCTTAAATTTATTTAAACTATCAACTTCCACAACAACAGATGGAGGTCTGTTCCAACAATCAACTACCCGCTGGCTAAAGGCAAACTTCTGCACATCTATTCATGTCTTTCCTTTTATACTTCTTGACATTCGGAATAAAATCGTTGGTAAACCATATTAGATTACAAAGTGTGTGAAATAATAATAATATCAGTTTACAAAGTGTTATGTTTAGTTAGTATCTATATTAATTAAGCTATGTATGTAAGCGTAAATTTATTCTTATTTTGCTAAACTCTGGATAATATTCTTCTGATTTTCATGTATCATTTAATTTCGTTAATTCATAAGGTAATAAATGTGTATGTTTGTGCTTTATATCGTCATTTTTGTAGCCTGTGGATAATATTCCTCTGATTTTTGCTTATTAGCATTGCCATTTAATAGAATGAAAATTCAGTTTGCATCATCACAATAACCAGCACTTACTGCAATTATTTTGTGGCACCAGCATTAAAAATAAACAAATGCTGGCTCGTTTGGATTATTGATGTTTCGAATTAATGTTTGGATTTTCGATGCTCTACTGTGTGCATGTGCACACATGCACACTGCCCTACCATTAACATCCGGACACTTCTTACCTTTAGACAAAAAAAAAGCTTTTATTGTGTCATTTAATATTTTGTGCGAAAACCTTTTTACTTTTATGACGGCCTTCAATCTTCGCGGCATACTCTCAATTAGCTTTTTATAAATGTCAGGTGATATGTTCCTCCACTTCGCCCTTAATGCAGCCACTAGTTCGGCCTTGTTCTTTTGGCGATTTCAACATGTACATATCCGAGAATCCAATACATCCCAAAGATGCTCAATAGGGTTCAGAGTGGGACTCTGGGCTTGCCAACCCCACATTTTCACACCCATGTCCTCAAATCACTCTGTTACGACTCGAGCAGTATGGCATGGCATGTTGTCTTGCCGATACAGGTATGGGCCTTCCCAGAAGTATTGCCATAATGTTGGAAGTGTATAATTGTCCAGGATGTTCTGGTATTACACAGCATTCATACTTTTGTCGATAATGACTAATGGGCCTAAGCCAAACCATGAAAGGCGCCCCATACCATGACACTGCCTCCACCAAACTTCATTGCTGGGAGGATACAATCAGGAAGGAACTGTTCCCCTGGCATTTGCTACACCCAGGAACACCCATCAGACTGGTAGAGTGCGAACCTGTTAATTGGAATCTAGCATTTGTTAAGGTGATCAATGGCTTGTGAAAAGCTGCATGGCCATTGTAACCCATATCATGGAGTGTCCTTCGTATTGTACTAGTGCTGACATTAGTCCCAATACTCTTACAGAGGATTTGTGTGACTTGAGACAATGGCAAATTACGATTTGGTGCACAGTTCTTCGCAGAATTCTCTTGTCCCATTAGTTTTCGGGGTTTACCAGTCTGTTTTTTGGCAGATTCGGTCCCATTTCTCTTCCATTTGCATATGACCTCACTAACCTTGAGCCTGATCGGTTCCCTTGAACCGATCAGGCTCGAGCGTAGGGATCCCCAGAGTGACTGCGATGTCTCGTACAGAACACTTGCTTATGTGGCATCCTACTATCATTCCACATTGGAAGTCTATTAATTCTGTTGAACGTGTCATCTTGCATGCCCACATTTGCAATTGTCTGTTCAAAGCCCAGTGTGCATATTTATAGCAGGTTCTGTGACGTGTTACATGCATAGGATCTGTTTCCCCATTCATGGAGTGGTGTCCGGATATTAATGGTAGGGCAGTGTATATATATGTATGCAGAAAAATCTTATAAATACTGTGTGTGTGTGTGTACAGAACGTGTGTTGTACGTGTGTGTGTACACACACGTACAGGGTGTTTCAGAAACAGCTTTACAACTTTGAAAGAGTATATAAATTTATTCAGAGGACATACATAATATTTTGAAATGTCAGAATGTAGCAATACACTTCAAGTGTAATGCACATTGACTGTAGAACCTACTACTACTACCACCATCACAAGCGCTCCAGGACAGTTGAGATCAGGATGGCAACTTTCACAGGTGCAGAGTGGGCTCATTGTGCATTTTGGTCTGAAGAAACCAAGTCTGCAATGCAAGTTCAAAGGAAGTTTCGCACACAGTATCACAAGGAACCTCCCAGTAGGCCTACAATGTACACGTGGCACAAGAATTTTTTTGAGAACAGATGTTCTGTGCACCATGCCAAGTCACCTGGTCAGCCACGTGTTCCTGACGATATCGTGGAAAGGGTTAGGGATAGCTTCATTCAAAGTCAATGCGACGTGCGTCTCGGGAAAGTGGTATTTCACATGTGACTGTGTGGCGAGTGTTACGAAAACGTTTACACTTAAAGGCGTACAAATTATCCATCATGCAACACCTTATGAATGCAGATAAGCTGGTTCATATAGAATTCTGTATGCAAATGTTACATCGGATAGAAGACAATGAGGGATTTCTGGACTCTGTAATTTTCAAATTACAAATTTCAATGTGACTTCCATTACAAATGGAAGTCACATTGAACCATAACTATCCAAGGTAAAACTTGAAGTGTTTTGCTACATTCTGTCATACCAAAATATTGTGTACATCCTCTAAATAAATTTATATATGCTTTCAAAGTTGTAAAGCTGTTTTTGAAACACCCTGTAGATATACACATACATACAAGCATCTACCCATACATAATGCCTCTTTGTTCATAAAACTATAAAGAGAACAGATACAGGGACTCACATCTGGTGAGTATGAGCTTGGCACACCCAATCTCCCTCTCTCTCTCAGGATAACTAAAATTTATTCTTTTTTATGATGCAGCTAAACCCTCGGGCTTCCATGCACCATATGGCTAATAATAATAATAATAATAAAGTTAAAATTTACATTGAGTGATCACTGAATTATGACCACCCCTATGAAAACTGAATGCGACCTGTTGACCATGTAAGATACAAGAGTGCAGAGTTAGTCAATCTACATAGCATAGATAACGTGTCAGTGGTTCGGTAGGTAGTAAAATTCTGAGCATGATGGGTAAAAGGAAGGATTTATCAGACTTTGATAAAGGATAAATTGTGGGTGCTCGACGAGCTGGCGCCTTGATTCCCCAAATCGCTGAACTGGTGGAGTGTTTGAGAGCCACTGTAGTTAAAGTGTACCGGGACTGACGTCAAAATGGCCAAACAACGACCCGCCAGCAAAACTGCAAAGATCAATAAAGGGTTAGAGGTGAGCGCCGGGTCCAACAACTCGTACAGGCGCAGCACTGTTAAAGAGTTGACTACCCAATACAACATGTGCCAACCCGAAACAATATCTGGCATGACCATGCATTGCACACTCATATGTATGGGCTATACCAGCAGATGACCCCTGCGGCATCCTCTCCTAACCAAGGTTCATTGGCATAAAAGACTCACCTGGTGCAAAGAGCATGCAAGTTACACATTAGAAGACTGGAAGAAGGTGTGCTGGTCGGATATGTCACATTATTTACTCCACACCGTGGATGGTCATGTATGGATTTGGCATCAACAGCATGAGGCTCTTGATCCATCATGCATGGTATCAAAAGTGCAGGCTGGTGGAGGCGGTTGTATGGTGTGGGGCATGTTTCACTGGCAGGAACTTGGACCCCTGGTGCATGTGGAACAACGTATCACTGGTCTCCGCTATCATCAGCTGCTTGCTGACTGTGTACACCTTGCTATGTTACACTTTTTCCTGAATGGCGATGGTATTTTGGCACTTGTTGTGCACAGCAGTGCGTAGCACACGCTTCTTGATTAGACCGGGGTTCGAGCCCATGACCACCAAATACAGAGGATGCGGAAAGGTCAGGGAATGACCACCACATATCCCTGGAGCAATATGGCCTTAGTTGCTAATGCTCCTAAAAAACCAAATAACAACAACAACAACAACTTGTTGTGCAGGAATGGTTTGAGGAACACAGTTCTGACTTCCAGCATATCGATTGGCCTCCGAACTCCCCCCGATATCAATCCCATAGAGCACTTGTGGGACACTATTGAAAGACATATCAGGCGTCTGGATATACCAATCACCTCCATACCTTCATTGCTGACTGCATTACACACAGCTCGGTTGGCCAAACACTTCCAACATCTTGTTGAATCGATGCCACATCAGATAGTTGCTGTACCGAGGGCAAAAGAAGGACCTATGAAATATTAGATAAGTGGTCATAATTCAGTGATCACTCAGTGTATATCATTTGTTTATCAATACATTTTTGCCATCGTTCTTTCCAACTCACATATGCATGTTGGTAAAAGGAAAATCAACTTATCAGTGTTTCTTTCAGCTCCTCATCACTCAAAAAAGTGTTTTTCCGTGAAGATATCTCTTTGTATGTCCAAATAGGAAAAAAATCAGATGGAGCCAAGTCTGAACGTTTTGAAGAATGAGGCAAGATTCTCTTCACTGGGTCTGTGATTTTCATCTGAGTCATATAGGCAGTGTGTGTGGCATTATCATGATGTAGTGTGATCTGGTCTTCTGTTAGATTGTTCTCTTTTGTTTTATAGCCTTATTAAGCTTATCAAGTGTTTGGAAATATACTCTGTGAGCTTGAAATTGCTGCACCCAGAAGGAATGATTGGAAGTCCATGCAAATCGGCAGGCAGATGAGTTGTGCTGAGATATACAAATAATTAAAATGTGGAACCGATCAGGCTCAAGCATTGGTTGATATAAAAATGTAAAGATCATGGAGTTCAAAACAATGCTTGTGATGCAGGGCTGGATCAAAGTATTTCAGCACCCCGAGCAGATTTTTTGGCACTCTTTTTTTTTTTTAATGATTTGTACAATTTGGCTTCCCTTAAAGAATGGCACCCAGAATAAGAGCCCTGCTAGTCCATACCTTAATCAGGCACTGATGTGACACAGTTAATACACTTCTTTCTTGCAGAAATCACCTTTATAGTGAAAGGAGATTATAGAGAATGATGAGACAACACGTTCGGCACCAATATCAGAAACACAACGACTTCGGCATAGGGCAGATTATCAGCCTTTGACAGGCTGAGTGGTCACCTTGTTATGTATGTAGTGGAACATGTGGGCCACAACAGTACCACAGGGCCCAGATGTTGGCAACAGTAGCTGCAGGAAGGTACGGCCACTAGTCGAATGGGTAGTGGAGCACGACAGAGGACTACAAATGGGAAAATCGTGTTATCTGTAAACTGGTTTACACCGCACCTACAGCCACAATGGCTACCATCCAATGAGCTGTGACATCAGCTGGCTGTCACTCCCCATCACCCATTAAATCACTACATGCTGACTGGCAGAATGGACCACTGTGCATACCTCCCTTTGCACTGATTACCCCTGACTGCTGCCCACCATCAACAACATGTGGAATGGTACTGTGCATGGGCCACTGGGATAGAGAATGGCATCGAGTGATCATCAGGATCGAATCCCACTTCTTCTTGGGGTCCGATGATTGCTGTATACATGTGTGGCAATGATGTCACGAACACAATGATCCTAAAGTCATTGTTGAATGCCATATTGCATGCCCTTCTGATGTTATGGCATTGGGAGTGATCAGTTTTGATGGTCATCATTGGTGTTTGTCAACAACAGTCTGACTGCTTGCAACTGTGTCGCCAAGATTCTGGAACCTATCTGTCTCCCCTTTCTTACTGGGCTGCCTAATACCATTTTTCAGCAGGACAACACCCAAACACATACAGCAGGGGTTTCCTCTGAGTGTTGTGCACATACTGTCTTGGCCAGCCAGGTCCTTGCATTTCTCCTCCCATTGAGGATGTTTGGGCCATGCCCAGTGGGAGGAGAAATAGACATCTGAAATAACAGATCCAGGTCTGATCACCTTCAAATCACCTTCTCATCAGACTTTAAAAAATCTCCTTGAAAATTATTGCATTCTTGCAACAGGTCTTCCTTCCTTCTTGCCTGGAGAATTTCATTTCTCTTGTTAATAGCTCGGTACCCATTTGCAGCATATTTTCATATAATTTAAAGTGTCAAAAATTGTTAATACACTTCTCCTTGAACACACTACTGCTTGTATTGCATATGTGGTATTGTTCTTTCTTTTTTGAGTCATTTCATCCAAAATCTTAAGTATTTTCTTCAGTGCATACAGACTTTGGTCGTCTGTTTCTCTGCTGGTCACAAATGTCAGTAACTCCTATAGTAAAACATGCAAGCCATCTACAAACATTGCTAATATCAATAGTTTCTTATTGAATATTCCTTCCTCGAGTTTTCAGAATCTGGACATCTGAGTTTTTTCCTGACTTGAAAAGGAACTCTTTCACTGACCTTTGGCAGAAATGGACGTCAATCTAATGTCCATTTCCACCTGATGTTCATAACCCCAGACTGCAATCGACAAACTTTTATTTTAGCATGTTTACACCTTAATATCTACATTAACAATATAAAGCTTTATGATGTTAATTCAATACTAAAAAATTTGTCGCCCACTTTAGAATAATTTATGGGCTGACACTTGTATATAATAAACTATATATCCAGTACTTGCATGGACTACATATATAAACTTGTATAAACTATGTACAAATTGTGTGTGCATGCACATAAAACATTTTGGCCAAACTACTAACACCAGTAGAGAAGTTTCTAGAACCTCTGGAACAGTGCTTCTCAAACTATCTGTGGTGAAGGATCAGTTTCTTTTATTTCCAATCTGTCATGGGCCAGTACTTTTGTAAAATACAAACTGTCATGGACCAGTAACAGATGAATCATTGGGGACTGGTAACATACACGACCAATTTCCAATTAGTTGCAGACCGGTAACAGACAGTTCGGGGACCACACTTGGAGTAGCACTGCCCTAGAGCCTTTCAGAAACATCCTGACTTTTCTTCCATACATAACAATATTCTAGAACATTCTTGAATGTTGTAGAAATCTCCCAAATGTTCTAGAAAAAAAATAGATAAAATAGATGGAAAAGATGATTAAACCAACTACTGGTCTTGGTTTTCAGTCATAAACCTATGATATTTGAAAACTGAGGGTGATGAGAACCTTTCAAGCACATATCTGAATTTTTGAATATATTTCCTACGAGAATCTGTCAGAAATTTTTTCAGGGGAGAAATTGATGCAGACCAGTATAATCTGTAATGGATTTTTTTTTTTTTTTTTTTTTGAAGACAAAAAAAAAACAGTTGTTATTGCTTTCATCATCACAGGCCAAAATTATTTTTATTTATTAAATCTGATACACCTTTTGGCATTTTAAAGTGTTCAGTGTGCCCATATGCCAGTCTATAACTATTATAAGACTGGCATAACATTGTTGAGATCAGTAGCGCCTCAAGAATTTTTTTTTTTGAAGAAAGTGGGGTTAGGGGCTGAGGAACTGCTGCGTTGATCTAGATAAGGGATTCTCAGCTAGGGGAGAATTTTAGGGTTTCGGGGGGGGGGGGGGGGGGGGGGATTGGGACCACAGATTGACAGACTCAAACTGTTGGGTTCATTTAATTGATCTTTCTACAAACTACAATTCTACAGATTGTACATAATCTACAGGACATCACACTTTATTGGATGTCATATATTAAATTAAAAATAAAGATAAATATTTCACTTTTTTATCTGTGGAAATATTCCATTTATAGTTATATTTGACTTTTTCTTGTTTTTTATGCACAGATTTTGAAGCCTATCATGAGTGTCAAAAAAAGAGGGTATGATGATTCATATATTCAATATGGATTCACATCCATCATCATTAATAGAGCAGAAAGGCCTCAAAGTGTTATTTGTAGCAAAGCTTTGTCAAATGATTCTATGAAACCAACGAAGTTGAAGCAACATTTGCAGAATGTTCATCCTCAACACAAAGACAAGGACAAATGCTTTTTTGAACATCATGGGAATGCTCTCAAAATGAGATGAAGCTGGATTCAACAGGGCCATTCCAAGAAGTGAACCACAAGGTTGGTGAAGCTTCTTATGTTGTAGCACTAGAGATAGCAAAACAGAAAAAACCACATACAATTGGGGAAACTTTGATCAAACCTTGCAATCTCGAAATGGTGGAAATTGTGTTGGGAAATGGATTGGAGAAAAAACTTGCAGCAGTTTCACTATCAAACAGTACTGTTCAAAGGAGAATCAGCAACATGGCCACTGACATCAAGGATCAAGTTGTGCAGGAGATCAAGTCTGCAGCATTTGGCTTATTTTCAATTCAACTTGATGAATCAATTGATGTGGCATCGTGCTCAAAGTTGCTGGTGTTTGCAGGATATGTTCACTCAGGTTCATAATTTAAGAGGAGTTTCTTTTTTGTTCTCCTCTTGAAACAACAACCAAGGCCTCATATATTTTGGAAAAGGTTTCATCTTTCTTTGAATCAGAAAATCTTTTGTGGGATAATGTCTGTGGGTGCTGTACAGATGGAGCACCAGCTATGTTGGGGACAAAATCTGGATTTCAAGTTAGTATGAAAAAGCAAGCTCCAAAAACGAAAGACATTCATTGTATGATCTAATGTCATGCACTGGCCTCAAAAACACTTCCAGCTCCACTAGGAAAGGTTTTGGATCAAACAATTCAAATTGTGAATTTTGTCAAAGGAGGAGCTCTCAACTTTTCAAGCAGTTATGTATTGACATGGATGCAGGCCATTTGCTTATTTTCCACACAAATGTTAGATGGCTTTCAAGAGGAAATGTAACTGAGCAAGTATCTGAGCTTAGAGATGAGCTCAAATTATTTTTTGAAGTTCAGGGTAAGATGGAATTTTTTGCCTCATTGGTGGATGATGAGGAATGGATCATGCGCATTGCCTATTTGTTTGACATTTTTGATCAGCTGAATAAACTGAATCTTCAGATGCAAGGAAGGAATACAAACATCATAAAATTCATTGATTCCTTGAACACCTTCATGAGCAAGCTGGAAAATTGTAAGAGACAGGTCAAGATAAAAAATGTTGCAATGTTTGAGAAACTCGTCAGTTCTTGTTGCTAGTGGTGATGACCAAGTGCCTCCAGAATTTGCAAAAAATAAAATTTTGCAGCATTTGACAGCACTGGAAAATGAATTCAACTGATATTTTCCTGAACTCAGTGATGAGGAGTTGGATTTAGTGCGAAATCCATTCAAATTGTCAGTTGAAAAAGTTCCTGATTGTGAAGATGAATTTCTGGAGCTGAAGACTGATTCAGGAACAAGAGATGAGAAATCAATCACAAAATTTTGGCCCTTGATGTGCGATTCCTACCAAAAGGTGGCAGAAAGAGCTATCTATGCATTGCTTCTATTTGTGTCGACATAGCTTTGTGAGTCAGGCTTTTCAACTCTGTTGCAAATGAAAATGAAGCAGCAAAGTAGATTGGAGGTTGAAAATTACCTGTGTTGTGCCCTTTCAAGCACTCCTCTGCGTATCCAAGAATTGGCGAAGAAAAAACAATCACAGGTTTCTCATTGACTGTAATCTTCATCTGAATAAACTGAATTACAATACCACAGCATTCTATTGAACCTTTTGTTTTTAGTCTGTTAAGTAATTAGTTATGAATATAAAAAAACTGCTTTTATTCAAGTTTTAAAATCCATCAACATTTTCTATTGCTATTGAATTTGTAAAACTCCACTATAAAATTAATACAATAAATGTATATGTACTAATATAGAAAAAATAAGACTTTTTCAATATTATATGCATATTATTTGGAATGCACCTTTTGAGTCAGACAATCTTGGAAAGGGAGGGGAATGACATTCTAACATATGGTGAACAGGGTGCATGGGGCAAAAAAGGTTGAGAACCACTGATAATAGACTCTTCAGTTTTTTTTTTTTTTTGTTTTTTTTTTATCAAATCTCCTTTGTGTTGGAGATAATTTCCAGTGCCTCTTTCTTGGGTGAAATTCTGTTTTCACCTGAATTACACCAGAAGTGATTGCATAAACCTCGCGTTGAATGTTTGATTTCAGAATGCAAAGAAACAGGGCTATTCTATAAATGTGCCCTTTTAAAAAAATGAAACAAAAATCTGGCAGTTATCTTTTCTTCTGCGAATGTCATACGGAGCACATTGGATACTAGTGACTATGTTTTGTCCTCCGTGGCAACTTAGTCAACATGATAAGTTGGCATCTTGGTTCGATTCCCATCAATGACTGGAGGAAAATATAAATTCCTCTTCAGTCAAGGCTGCAGTTAGCTGACCTCAGGCGGAGGGAGTAGGATTTTTCAGCACGCACAACATGGAAATGGCACACAACTGATGCTTTTCATAGACACAAGAAAAATTGACTTGATCAGAGTGCCATGTCGCAGTCACATAGGGGTGGAATCCATAGTTTCCTATCCCCCAGCTGACAAGGTGAATGCACAATTGTTATTATATGATTGTTTTCATAGTTTAGACAAACTAGTTATGCTTTGTTTCAAGGCTGTGCAAAGATACTTGGGAACCCAGATGCAAAAGGGGTTAAGGGGCCTAGTTTATTTATATTGAGACTTTGATGGCTCCCTAGGTTGTGACCCCCTAGATTAGGGAACCAGGTGCAGCACATCAAATGCATCCCCATTTGCATGGCCCTGCCTTGTGTTGTAGAAACTTCTCAACGTGAAAGTGTAAGTTCCAAGCACCACGTTATGATGAAAACATTTCTTTGCTTTGCAGACTACTATTTTTTTTTTTATTTCAAAAAGTTCCATTACAGTTTGGTGAATGGTAAGCACCATAGAAATATATGGTATGTGAAAATTATTTTTATATGGGACTTCACTTTTTAGTTATTATTATTTAAAAATTGTCAGACTTCAGAACAACCCTATATATTATATAGATATAGAAAACTACTGTTTTCAAAAAATTAGCAAAAGCGAACTCCTCTCACAAAAATTTGTGGTATAATAGTGTAATGCGGAACTATTTTCTTTCCCAGAAATATCTGTGCATTAGTTGTTATTTGGTTTTTAGGAGCATAAGCAACTAAGGCCATATTGCTCCGGGGATATGCGGTGGTCATTCCCTGACCTTTCCGCATCCTCCGTATTTAATGGTCATGGGCTCGAATCCCGGCCTAATCAAGAAGTGTGTGCTATGCACTGCTGCTCCTGCCCACCTGGCTGCGGAGGTGCCCTGCATATTAGTACAACAGTAATTGTGCCTATACATAGCCGTGTTTGAAAGCAGACACATTCAAACAGCCAGCTCTCAGACCTTTCCATATTTTGGAGGGCGGGCCAGCATTATTATTGTCTGCATACTGGCTCTTAAAACATACACTTGCACATACCTTGTATTTTTGAATGGCATATTTGAATGAAACTTTAATGACGTTGCCAACCAAATTAATGAAGTATGATCTTAATCAGGCTCGGGATGAAGAACCAGATGAGTTCTATGCTATGGAACTCCTAGAGTCCGTTGGAATATGTGTTGTTCCAGGATGTCTTTTCGGACAGAGACCGGATACCTATCACTTCCGGTAAGAACTGCATGTTTGCTTGCTACATTATGAATTTATTTGGTAATTGATGAAAGAACTGCATGTTTGCTTGCTACATTATGAATTTATTTGGTAATTGATGAAAAATTAAAATATAATACAAGTTTCCGTTACGACTGCGGTCTTCCTTATTCCCATTTTCCTTTTACTTTTTGATTTTGCCCTTCGCAAACTGTGTTTTTTTTATTCTTTGTGAATGCAATGGATTGATTTGTGCTTGAACAGTAAATTATTTTGATCAGTTTAATGTCAAAAATATATTAAAATATTAAATTATCATCTTATATTTTCTTTAAAATTGTCAAGTACTTCTCCTATAGATATATGCTGTAAAATTTTTAAAAAATGCTGTATATGGAAATACGATATATAAAAAATTAAACAAACTTTAGCAACTCAGTTATATTAACTTTAAGAAAATCAATTTTACATCACATATTTTGCATAACATGTGAAGAAAACGGTAACGGTTACTTTTAAATTTAGTATCGCTGGTGTGTTATGAAATAGGTAAAACTACATTCACAAACAATGTTTATGAATGGCTACATTCATAAACATTGTTTTTTGTTCTGTAAGTAAGCATTATTCATTATTTTAAAAAAGCTGGATATGCTTTTATATGCACAATAAAATTTCTGTTATTTAATTAAAAATCAGGCCTTTAACCAACATAACGCCACTCACTTTCCACTCACGCTGAGCACTTTAATTACAGCCACTTCCTGGCTTATGTAATACTTGACTTACGGAAATTCAACTTTACATAATTTTTTACCAGGCCGGTGCAATCTTAAAAAAACGTGGAAATGTAATTTGCATCCCTTGGAACAAATGGAGGTATTGTGAAAATATCAAAATGTGAAACCAATAATACATTGGTGTTTTTTTTTGGTAATTCATTCCCAAGACCTTGAAAGTTGAAATTTTCGCTATATAACTAAGCCATTTATCTCTCTAAAATATCACTTTTATGATGGAAATTGTGCTACACTTTCATTATTATCTTATGTTCTGTTATAAGAATCAATTTTTGAACACCTTTGTGATATTTTTCTAAAACACATTTCTGCAGGTCACTACCATAAAACAATTTGCACTTTCTGATCTTATTGCATTTGCAATAATATCGATAACTGGAATTCTGTGGGTTTTTACGTTACGGTATTATGGCTCCCCATCACTGAAATCTTCAATCATATAACAAACAAATTTTCAGAATCTTCTCTTCATTCCTATTTACTTATTACATGGTGAAGGGACCAACTGAAAGTGCAAGTGCTGGCAGTGCTAGGAAACGAAACAAAATTGATTTAGCATTAGCATTAGTAGAGGCATTTGATGCAAGAAAGCAAGCTGATGCAGCATCAGCCAAAAAAAAAAAATAAATAAAGTAAAAAAAATAAATAAAAAATAACCACTTCCACCCCTCAGTTCATTCGAAATACCTGTCCAGCTGAGCCTTCAACTTATTTAGGCTATCAACTTCCACGACAAGGGATGGAAGTCTGTTCCACCTACCAACCACTCGCTGGCTAAAGGCAAATTTCCGCACATCTATCCTACATCTATCTTTCCTCACTTTGAATTTATGCCCTCTCAGGTGATTATTCTGAGCAAGAGGAAAAATCCCATCAGCATTGAGCATGCTCAAACCATTCAAGGCTTTGTACACCTCTATCAGATCACCTCGCTGGTGCCTAGTCTCCAGACACATTGTTTGTTTGTTTGTTTGTTTGTTATTTGGGAGCATTAGCAACTAAGGCCATATTGCTCCGGGATATGCGGTGGTCATTTCCTGACCTTTCCGCATCCTCCATATTTGGTGGTGACGGGCTCGAACCCCGGTCTAATCAAGAAGCGTGTGCTACGCACTGCTGCTCCTTCCCACCTGGCTACCGAGGCGCCTCCAGACACTGTAATTCGCAAAACCTAAGCTTTCTTCGTAAGAGCACCCCTTTGTTCCATTCACTAATCTTGTTGCCCTTCTCTGTACTCGTTCCAGCAGCTCTACATCCTTCTTGAAATGAGGCCTCCAGACCTGTATACAGTACTCTAGTTGTGGCCTGACCATTGCCTCCCTATATATCATTGACAATACACCATGAGCTACTCTTGCAGCCCGTCTGCACTGCTCAGAGAACTTCATATCTGCCTGCACAACTACCCCCAGGTCCCTTTCATTCTCTACCACTGTCAGTGTAGTACCACAGAGTTGATACGTTGCTCTGGGGTTGCTGTTTCCCATATGTAGTACTTTACATTTGTCAATGTTAAACTTCATTTGCCACCTCTCAGCCCATCTGCTCAACCTTTCCAGATCCTGTTGCAGCAGCATAGTGTCAGTAGTGCCCTTGACAACCCTGCCAACCTTCGTATCGTCTGCAAACTTGGACATTAAGCTTGATATACCATCATCAATATCATTCATAAACAGAGAACAATAAAGGACCCAATACTGAACCCTGAGGGACTCCACTAATAAAATTAGTCCACATAGAGCAGTGTCCATTGATTATCACTCTCTGTCTTCTCCCACTCAACCACCCCTTTATCCATAGCAGCAATTTGCCTCCAGTGCCACACTGCTCCAATTTGTGCAACAGTATCAAAAGCCTTTCTAAGATCCAAGTATATAATATCAAAGTTATTCCCTGCATCCAGTTCTTTTGTGACCGCATCATAGTATCCAATCAAATTGGTCAGGCAAGACGTCCCCTTAACAAAACCATGCTGTGTCTGAGCTATAACTGAAGTCTTGTCTAGATGATCCTTCAGTGCTTCTTTAACCAGTGCCTCCATTAATTTTCCGGGAACAGAAGTTAAACTCACAGGTCTATAATTACTTGTGTCAGCCTTTGATCCTCCCTTGTAAATTGGGGTCACATTTGCACATCACCAGTCCATGGGTATCTCCCCTGAGTCCAAGGAAGCTCTCATAATTATGGCTAAGGGTTTGCTTACTTCCTTTGCTGTCTCCTTTAATATAACTGGATAGATCCCATCCACCCCAGGTGCCTTTCTTGTGTTTATCTTCAACAATTTCTCCTCCACTTTACTCTCAGTTATTACAAGATTCTCTAGCTTACTGCTAGAGTTGAATACACCTCTGGCATTCCCCTCTCTGAATAACTCCTCATGTGTGAATTTCAATGCAAAATATTCATTTAGTTTGTTAGCTACCTGAGCAGGGTCATCAACAGTTCCCACCAACAGGTCATCAACCCATCGATATCAAGTGGACCAATCTGATTCATCCCCTTCCTTCTAGAGTTTACATAAGTAAAGAACTCTTTGCTGTTTTTCTTCGCATCCCTTGCCAAGGATCTCTCGTAAACTGCCTTCGCCTGCCTAACCTCCTTTGTAACTTGGTTACATATCAACTTGTATCTATCATAGGCTTCTGTGTCACGTGTTAATTTGTATGTATCCCATGCATTTTTCTTCTCTGCCATATGTCTCATTAGTTCATCTAACATCCATTTAGGCCTAAACCTTGAACAATATTTCTTAGTTGGTATGTAAAGCCTAGTAGCTTCCAAGATAAGTTCTTTGAATGCTTCCCATTTTGAATTTGCTGTTGGTAACATCATCAGTTGATCCCACTGTATAGAATTTAAATACTTTCTCAGTCCATCGTAGTCGCCTTTACGTAAGCAATACCCCTTCCCTTTACCCCTATTGGTAGTTACCTCTTTGAGTAAATCCCACTTCAGCACACTGTGATCACTGCCACCTAGTGGTTCATTTATCTGCAGATTCTTAATCCATGAAGAATCACTACTGATAATCAAATCAAGAGTATTACTCCCTCTAGTTGCCTCCCGAACATGCTGATGTAGAAAACAATCATCCAATAAATCCACAAAAGCCTTGCTAGTGTCTGAGTGACCAGCCCCCAAATTCCAGTCAATATCTGGGAAATTAAAAAAGCCCCGTTGTAAGACTCTCCGATTTACTGGCCCACTCTATTTCCCTGTACAGTTTCTTATTATATTCATCAGAGTCATTAAGCCTATACACACACACCTCTCAATTTTGATCTCCCAATACTTATGTCACACCAAACTGACTCGAAACTGCACTGTCCAGCGATGTCGACTGGCTTCACTTCCTTGGATTTTATGTGTTTCTGAACTAATAGCATAACCCCTCCTCCCTTCCTATCCTGTCTATCCTTTCTGTAGACATTGTACTCCCAAAATTCCAGTTCTGCATTCCTTATATCTGTGTGACACCACGTCTCTGCAATCCCAACAATATCTGCCTTTGATGTTTTGAGCAATACCTCAAATTCATCATTATTTACTAAACTCCTAGCATTGGTGTACACGCAAGTATACATGCACCTGCTCTTCCTCTTAGCCACCTTAACACAACCCATGTGTTTACTTGTACCCCCATGATTTCCAGCAGTCTCTGAAATATCCTGCATCTTGTTTTCCCGGCTGCTGCTCATTCAAATAGAAGCAGTGCAAGAATCACTTTCTCCTCTGCCAGTGGCTACTGTTAATCTATTAGTCCTTGTATCCCCCAATCTAGCAGTTTTCCGACCCACCTAACACTGCCTCGATAGCATCAGCAAACATTCTTGCACCCTTTCTATTTAAGTGTATCCCATCCCTGTAGAAGCAGTCTCTCCTGTTAACAAGTACAGACCAGCTGAAAAAAATTCTACCCCTTGAACTCTGCACAATCTTTCCAGGGCCGAATTGATCGACAGGGCTCTCATCATATACTCCCTCCTATCGTGTCTGGGCAGAATTGCAGACACTTTCAAATTCAACCCTAATTCACGGCTTTTTTTCAACAGTGACCTGTACTTGTTAAGTTATTCCGCCGGTCTCCTACTCTTAATATCATTAGTGCCAACGTGTACAACTATATCACCTTTTGTGCTCTTAAAAGATGATATCCGCTCTACAACATCATCAACCTTTGCCCCTGGCAGACATACCCTGGTCCTGTTCCACCTATCCTTTTTACAAAGCATGTTTCCCGTTTCCCTGACAATAGAGTCACCAACAACTACTAGTTCCTTTGGGACCAGCACATTCTGCCTTGGGGGTTGTCGCTGTGTTGCGCGATGACCAAGTGCAAGCTCTGGCATTGGTGTGGGCAGCTGAGAGCTTGATGGGCCCTCACTTGTAATCCTTCGAGGGCATCCACCCTGTCCTTCAAACTCTCATATAGGCCCATAACAACGCTGAGTTGTCGCCTGATTTCCTTACACTCCTTGCATCGCACACATACAAAGACATCCCCCATGGCAGTATCATGTCCCATACCTGACTGTCCGCAAACATCAAGCAAATATTGCATCTTAAAAGGCTGTGATTCAGAGGGCAACTGTCCCCCCTCAGTTCTCCCCTGAGCCACAGCATTCCCATTAGCTTGAGCCTTTTGCTTTGCTGCTCTGGTTTGAGTCATGATTTCAATTTACTTTCAATAAAATTTCAATTTCAGTATAAAATTAAATCCTAAACTTGTATCCCAACACAGTTATAATGCTATATTTATGTTTTAGTAACGAGTGTTATCTACGAAATCTACGAGTGTTATCTACGAAATATTTATGTTTCAATAACGAGTGTTATCTACGAAATATTTGTTTCAGTAACGGGTGTTATCTACGAAATCCCTTTACATAGCTTCCGTATCAAGTTATGTATTAATTATTTATTTTTACTAATTATTTATGTTACGTAACCTAAGTGGTTATATGTTATAGTTAAAAGTACAATTTAATTGCCAGTGAAGTTCGACAAGATTAATAGATTTTACTGATTAATTTTCCCGTAACAATGGCGGCTATTTACGAACGGTAAACACGTGGATTTGATACCCTTTCCGATACTAAGTAATACCTACAAAATCTCTATCTAAGTTACTTTAAACTTAAGTACCGTAAATAGGAATATAAAGCTACTCTAGAAAATAAGTTAATATGCCAATTTAAACTAATAAAGCAGAAAATAAATCAGAAAAAACTTCTCTGATTTATAATTAAAGAGGCCTGTGCGCTCTGGATTCATTATTACTGTGCATTATTGTGCAACACAGAGCAAAACGGAAGACAGAATAAATAATGACAAGTTTAATACTAATTGTAGGCGCCTCCGTAGCCAGGTGGGAAGGAGCAGTAGTGCGTAGCACACGCTTCTTGATTAGACCGGGGTTCGAGCCCGTCACCGCCAAATACGGAGGATACGGAAAGGTCAGGGAATGACCACCGCATATCCCGGAGCAATATGGCCTTAGTTGCTAATGCTCCTAAAATAACAAACAACAACAACAACAGCAGTACTAATTGTAAAACACACATATATTAAATACATACAAAAGCTTTCGGTTATTATGGTAACCTTCATCGGTCAAACTGACAGTTAAGAGTGGAACATGAGGGCGTGTACTGCCAGTCACGTATATGAAACTGCATCATGCAATAGTTAATTGCTTGATGTTGAAGCCTGCAGTTGTGACATGTGTAAACGTTGCCAACATTTTCCATTCAACAAAATTGTTGCTTCAGTAATAGGGTGGACACGACATCCATTGCTTTTGTTGACTGAGGTAGTAGAGCATGTGATGTTCAATGACTCCAACCAGTCGTGTCGCCGGTAGTGGCGGGACCTATCTACAATCACGACATCGCGGTGTGGGTCAATGTCGTGGTGGGTTGACCAGACATGTTCAGTGATGGCCAAGTGTTCTATGTCCGCTAAGCGAATGGCTCTTTCTTACTCCGAAAGACATTTGCCAAGCCGTTCCCAGTTTCTTCGATATAGCAGCTAGTGCAGTCGTGGCAAGAGATACGGTAGACCAGGCTATTGTGTAGTAAGGTGAGAACTGGCGTGTTAACTCTAGAGATGAGGGATCACAACTTTCTGCCTGGGAGTTGTACACATTTTATCCCATACGATTTTAGGACCCTAGAAACCTGTTGTGATAGGTTTGGGTAGTACAAGATAAAGGCATTCGCGGTTGAGTCATTACCTTTGATGTTCCTGTCGGTCGCTATGTGGTTATGTGTCTGTAGATCACACCTGTCAAGGGTACTGATGGGATAGCCACACCTCGCGAATGTATGCAATGTGCCTGTCAAAACTTCAGCTGCAAGACCCTCAACATTTGAATCAGCTGCCTTCATCAGGATTTACAAAATGCTTCAACAGGTAAAGCAGCCCTGCTAGTCAAACTCAGAAGTTTGGTTCCTGATCCTGTTTATTCCAATATCACCATACTTTGTGCTCCCAGGCTGTCAGAGAATCTGAACGCTACTGTACATGCCAAAAATGTCAGTTTGCAGTTTTAATTGGTGAGTCCCTTGAATTTTGTCATCGGCATAGTACCACTTCCACAAATTGCACATAAGCAAGAAACGGTTATCTACAGAACAAATAGATCTGTTGACTCTGGGTATGAAATTTGCTGTTCTCCCACAAAAGCCACCAATCACTGATATTGCTTTAGGTGTAGAAGCATGATTAACACATTTCCCTGAAGAAGTGGCAAAAACAATTCACCTTAAAAACTGCAGCGACTTTGCATCATGCTCGCCCTGCTTCTTCCAATCTCTGCCCTTAAAGCATTAGCATTAGCATTTAGCATTAGTAGAGGCATATGATGCAAGAAAGCAAGCTTATTCAGCATCAGCCAAAAAAAATAAAAAAAACCACCACTACTCCCATTTCACCCCTCCGTTCGTTCGAAATACCTGTCCAGCTGAGCCTTAAATTTATTTAGGCTATCAACTTCAACAACAAGCGATGGGAGTCTATTCCACAAATCAACTTCCCGCTGGCTAAAGGCAAATTTCCGCACATCTATCCGACATCCGTCCTTCCTCAATTTGATTTTATGCCCTCTCATGTGATTATTCTGAGCAAGAGGAAGAATCCCATCGGCATTGAGCATGCTCAAGCCATTCAAAGCCTTATACACCTCTATCAGATCACCTCGCCGATGCCTAGTCTCCAGGCTCTGTAATTTGCAAAACTTAAGCCTTTCTTAAGTTACTACATATGGGAAACAGTAACCCCTGATCTGGGGTTACTGTTTCCCATATGTAGTACTTTACATTTGTCAATGTTAAACTTCATTTGCCACCTCTCAGCCCATCTGCTCAACCTTTCCAGATCCTGTTGCAGCAGCATAGTATCAGTAGTGTCCTTAACAACCCTGCCAACCTTGGTATCGTCTGCAAACTTGGACATTAAGCCTGATACACCATCATCAATATCATTTATAAATACAGAAAACAACAATGGACCCAACACTGAACCCTGAGGAACTCCACTAATAACATTAGTCCACGTTGAGCAGTGTCCATTGATTACCACTCTCTGTCTTCTGCCACTCAACCATCCCTTTATCCATAGCAGCAATTTGCCTCCAATGCCACACTGCTCCAATTTGTGCAGCAGTCTTCCATGTGCAACAGTATCAAAAGCCTTTCTAAGATCCAAGTATATAATATCAAAGTTATTCCCTGCATCCAGTTCTTTTGTGACTACATCATAGTATCCAATCAAATTGGTCAGACAAGACCTGCCCTTAACAAAACCATGCTGTGTCTGAGCTATAACTGAATTCTTGTCCAGATGATCCTGCAGTGCTTCTTTAACCAGTGCCTCCATTAATTTTCCTGGAACTGAAGTTAAACTAACAAGTCTATAATTACTTGTGTCGGCCTTTGATCCTCCTTTGTGAATTGGGGTTACATTTGCACATCTCCAGTCCATGGGTACCTCCCCTGAGTCCAAAGAAGCTCTCATAATTATGGCTAGGGGGTTTGCTTACTTCCTTTGCTGCCTCCTTTAATATAACTGGATAGATCCCATCCACCCCTGGTGCCTTTTTTATGTTTACCCTCAGCAATTTCTCCTCCACTTTCCTCTCAGTTATTAGAAAATAATCTAGCTCACTGCCAATGTTTACTTCACCTACGACATTCCCCTTCCTGAATAACTCCTCATGTGTGAATGTAGATGCAAAATACTCGTTTAGATTGTTAGCCACCTGAGCAGAATTCTCAACTGTTAAACCATCAACATCCAGTGGACCAATCTGATTCGTCCCTTTCCTTCTTGAGTTTAAATAGGTAAAGAACTCTTTTCTGTTTTTCTTTGCGTCCTTTGCCAAGGATTTCTCATAATCTGCCTTTGCCTGCCTAATCTCCTTTGTGACTTGGTTACAGACCAACTTATATCTATCATAGGCTTCCATGTCACCCATTAATTTGTATGTATCCATTGCATTTTTCTTCTCTGCCATATGTCTCATTAGTTCATCTGACAACCATTTAGGCCTGAACCTTGAACAATATTTCTTGGTTGGTATGTAAAGCCTGGTAGCTTCCAAGATTAGTTCCTTGAATGCTTCCCATTTTGAATTTGCTGTTGGTAACATCATCAGTTGGTCCCACTGTATAGAATTTAAATACTGTCTCAGACCATCATAGTCGCCTTTACGAAAGCAAAGGCCGACCGGGCTAGCCGAGTGGGTAAAGTGCCTGCCCGGCAACCCAAAGGTCGCGGGTTCGATTCCCGCCTCGGGCTTGGATCAAAGTACTGCAAAAACCTTGGGAGGTGCAATATGGCCACAGAAGCCGATGCGCCAACAACTACCAAATCAAAAAATCAAAAAATCATTTACGAAAGCAAAAACCCTTCCCTTTGCCTCTGATGGTAGTTACCTCCTTGAGTAAATCCCACTTCAGCACACTGTGATCACTGCCACCCAGTGGTTCCTTTATCTGCAGATTCCTAATGCATGAAGAATCACTACTGATAATCAGATCAAGAGTATTACTCCCTCTAGTTGCCTCCCGAACATGCTGGTGTAGAAAACAATCATCCAATAAATCCACAAAAGCCCTGCTAGTGTGTGAGTGACCAACCCACAAATTCCAGTCAATATCTGGGAAATTAAAATCCCCCATTATAAGACTCTCTAATTTACTGGCCCATTCTATTTCCCTGTACAATATCTTATTATACTCATCAGAGTCATTAGGCCTATAGCACACTCCTACTCTCAATTTTGATTTACCTATGCTTATGTCACACCAAACTGACTCGACACTGCCCTGTCCATCAATGTCGACTGGCTTCACTTCCTTGGATTTTATGTGTTTTTTAACTAATAGCATAACCCCTCCTCCCCGCCTGTCCTGTCTATCCTTTCTATACACATTGTACTCCCCAAATTCCAGTTCTGCATTCCTTATATCTGTGTGACACCACGTCTCTGATATCCCAACAATATCTGCCTTTGATGTTTTGAGCAATACCTCAAATTCATCAAATTTATTTACTAAACTCCTAGCATTGGTGTACACGCAAGTATACCTGCACCTGTTTCTATTCTTAGCTACCCTAACACAACCCATGTGTTTACTTGTATCACAATGACTTCCAGCAGTCTCTGAAATATCCTGCATCTTGTTTTTCAGGCTTCTGCTCATTCCAATAGAAGCAGTGCAAGAATCTCTTTCACCTCTGCCAGTGGCTACTGTTAATCCATTAGTCTTTGTCTCCCCCCAAGCTAGCAGTTTTCCGACCCACCTAACACTGCCTCGATAGCATCAGCAAATATTCTTGCACCCTTTCTATTTAAGTGTATCCCATTCCTGTAGAAGCAATCTCTCCTGTTAACAAGTACATTCCAGGCTGAAAAAAATTCTACCCCTTGAGCCTTACACAATCTTTCCAGGGCCGAATTGTCCACAAGGCTCTCATCATATACTCCCTCCTATCGTGTCTGGGCAGAATTGCAGACACTTTCAAATTTAACCCTACTTCACGGCTTTTTTTCAACAGTGACCTGTACTTGTTAAGTAATTCCTCTGGTCTCCTACTCTTAATGTCATTAGTGCCAACGTGTACAACTATATCACCTTTTGTGCCCTTAAAAGATGATATCTGCTCTACAACGTCATCAACCCTTGCCCCTGGCAGACATACCCTGGTCCTGTTCCACCTATCCTTTTTACAAAGCATGTTCCCCATTTTCCTGACAATAGAGTCACCAACAACTACTAGTTCCTGTGGGACCAGCGCATTCTGCCTTGGGGGCTGCCTCTGTGTTGCAAGATGACCAAGTGCAAGCTCTGGCGTTGATGTGGGCAGCTGAGAGCTTGATGGGCCCCTCAATTTATTTCCTTCGAGGGCATCCATCCTGTCCTTCAAGGTCTCATATAGGCCCATAACAACGCCGAGTTGTCGCCTAATTTCCTTGCACTCCTTGCATCGTGCACACACAAAGACATCTCCCATGGCAGTATCATGTCCCGTACCCGATTGCTCCGCAAACATCAAGCAAACAGTGCATCTTAAAAGGCTGTGATTCAGAGGGCAACTACCCCCCTCAGTTCTCCCCTGAGTCACAGCACTCCCATTAGCTTGAGCCTTTTGCTTTGCTGCTCTGGTCAGAGTCATGATTTCGATATAAATGTCAGTAAAATTACAATTTCAGAACAAAATTAAAACCTTAAACTTGTATCTTAACACAGTTATAACGCTATATTTATTTTTCAGTATCGAGTGTTATCTACGAGTTCCCTTTATATAACTTCCGTATCAAGTATGTATTAATTATTTGTTACGTTTGTACTCTAAGTCGTTATATATATATAGTTAAAAGAACAATTTAATTGACAATGAAGTTTAACAAGATTAATAGATCTACTGATTAATTGACTATACTATACAAAGCTAATGCTATCGAATTCCGGATATGCTGTATCGCGTTTCAGTAACGAGTGTTATCTACGAAATCCCTTTATATAACTTCCGTATCAAGTTATGTATTAATTATTTATTTTTACTAATTATTTATGTTCCGTAACCTAAGTGGTTATATGTATAATTAAAAGTACAATTTAATTGCCAATGAAGTTCGACAAGATTAATAGATTTACTGATTAATTTTCACGTAACAATGGCGGCTGTTTATGAACGGTAAACACGTGTATTTGATACCCTTTCCGATACTAAGTAATACCTATAAATCTCTATCTAAGTTACTTTAACTTTAAGTACCGTAAATAGGAATATAAAGCTACTCTAGAAATAAGTTAATATGTCAATTTAAACTAATAAAGCAGAAAATAAATCAGAAAAACTTCTCTGTTCCAGTAGCGGCAGAAAGGCACGTCCACACAGGAAACTCTCGTCCTCAAAACCTTTGAACAAGACTCACCCATCGTCATCCTGCCAATGGATAAAGGACATTGAACCGCACAGATTACGTGACAAAAGCCCTGTTGCTCCTCCAGGACACTTCTGTTTATCAATCCTTAACCGTTCCTCCCATCAAAGCCTTGGAACGATGGGAGTTGGTTTAACAGCATACCTTCTTTGGTATACTGTTAGCAGTTGGTTTAAACAGAATCCACACATAGCCACTTCCGTGCTTCCGGCACGGAAGCACCCAGATTTCTACAGACTACCGAAATTTCCAAAGTATCTCCTGTTGTGGCTCACCGAGTTATGAGTTGGCGAAGTTTGTCTTGGGGCTCCTTTTTCCTCTAGTAGGCAAGACCACCAATACAGTCTCCAACAGTAGTGAGTTTATAGAACAGATCTGAACCCTATCTATCTCAGAAGATCAAATCATGGCATCATTTGATGTAGTGTCACTTTTCACCTCAATCCCAGTGGAACTTGCCATCACATGTGCAAAGGAACTCTTGGATAATGACCAGACCCTTAGCAGCAGGACCGAACTGATACCAGATGATATCTCCACCACCCCAGGCTGTGCTTATCAGGCGGCACAATTATGTTCAACAACTCCATTTACCAACAGGTGTACGCACAGCCATGGGTTCCCCAGTTAGTTCAATCACGGCAAATATCGCGATGAAAGAATTAGAGGGTCGTGCATTTATGAATGTACTGAATCCCATTACCTTTTGGTGTCGCTACGTGGATGATGTGTTTGTGGTTATCCCCAGAGATTCGGGTGACCGACCCTTAGACTACCTCAATTCTCTGTTGCCTTTCATAAAATCACTACTGAACTAGATTTGGACAATGTCCTGCCATACTTAGACATCCTTGTCCGACACGAGGGCACGTGCTCGAAGACAACTGTCTACTGTAAACCAATGTGTGCTGGCCTAAATTTACTAACTTTTGGTCGGCACACACACGCAGCCATCTTGGCACTGGAGTGACCTTAGCCCGTGCCCGGACCCACTCTAGTTCTGTAGATGTGAGGTGCACCAAGATTGCTAAGGTCAAGGCGGAGCTTGGCCATTGCCGAACACTTCTGGTCAACCCACCACGATGTTGACCCACACAGCAATGTCGTGATTGTAAATAGGTCCCGCCACTACAGGCGACGCACCTGGTTAGAGTCGTTGAACATCACATGCTCTACTACCTCAGTCAACAGAAGCAGTGGATGTCGTGTCCACCCTATTATTGAAGCAACCATTCTGATGAATAACAAACGTTAGCAACGTTCACACACATCACAACTGCAGGCTTCAACATCAAGCAATTAACTATTGCATCACGCAGTTTCATATACATGATGGCAGTATACACCCTCGTGTTCCACTCTTAACTGTCAGTTTGACTGATGAAGGTTACCATAATAACTGAAAGTTTTTGTATGTATTTAATATATGTGTTTTACAATTAGTATTAAATTTGTAATTATTTATTCTATCTTCCATTTTGCTCTGTGTCACAGAATAATCTACAATAATAAAATTGATTTAGAAATGAAGATGATTAATTAAGAAGTACGAAGCAGGACAAAGTTTGTTATCTATTGCACGGAACACAACACTTAACATATCGTAATATGAACCCAATAACACATTGTTATTCGGTTCACATTACGATATTTTCACGTTACTTCCATATATTCCTACGGGATGCAAAATACGTCTCCACAATTTTTTTTTAGTTTGCATCGGCCAGCAAAAGCTTACGTAAAATTGTTTGCTTGATGTTTGTGGAGCAATCGGGTACGGGACATGATATTGCCATGCAGGATGTCTTTGTGTGTGCGCGATGTAAGGAAATCAGGCGACAACTCATCATTGTTATGGGCCTATATGAGTTTGAAGGACAGGGTGGATGCCTTCGAAGGATCTAAATTGAGGGGCCCATCAAGCTCTCAGCTGCCCATATCAACATCAGAGCTTGCACTTGGTCATCATGCGACACAGCGGCCACCCCCAAGGCAGAATGCACTGGTTTCACAGGAACTAGTAGTTGTTGGTGACTCTATTATCAGGGAAGCGGGGAACATGCTTTGTAAAAAGGATAGGTGGAACAGGACCAGGATATGTTTGCCAGGAGCAAAGGCTGATGATGCTATAGAGCTATCATCTTTTAAGGGCACAAAAGGTGATATAGTTGTACACGTTGACACTAATGATATTAAGAGTAGGAGACCGGCAGAATTACTTAACAAGTACAGGTCACTGTTGAAAAAAAGCCGTGAATTAGGGATGAATTTGAAAGTGTCTGCAATTCTGCCCAGACACGATAGGAGGGAGTATATGATGAGAGCCTTGTCGATCAATTCGGCCCTGGAAAGATTGTGCAAGGCTCAAGGGATAGAATTTTTTTCAGCCTGGACTGTACTTGTTAACAGTAGAGATTGCTTCTACAGGGATGGGATACACTTAAATAGAAAGGGTGCAAGAATATTTGCTGATGCTATCGAGGCAGTGTTAGGTGGGTCGGAAAACTGCTAGCTTGCGGGGAGACAAAGACCAATAGATTGACAGTAGCCACTGGCAGAGGTGAAAGAGATTCTTGCACTGCTTCTATTAGAATGAGCAAAAGCCTGGAAAACAAGATGCATGGTATTTCAGAGACTGCTGGGAGCCATTGCTCCCAGCAGTCTATGGAAACCCCCATAGACTGGAAATGTGCAAATGTGACCCCAATTCACAAAGGAGGATCAAAGGCTGATACAAGAAATTATAGACCTGTGAGCTTAACTTCTGTTCCAGGAAAATTAATGGAGGCACTGGTTAAAGAAGCACTGCAGGATCATTTAGACAAGACTTCAGTTATAGCTCAGACACAGCATGGTTTTGTTAAGGGGAAGTCTTGCCTGACCAACTTGATTGGATACTATGATGCAGTCACAAAAGAACTGGATGCAGGGAATAACTTTGATATTATATACTTGGATCTTAGAAAGGCTTTTGATACTGTTGCACATGGAAGACTGCTACACAAATTGGAGCAGTGTGACATTGGAGGCAAATTGCTGCTATGGATAAAGGGGTGGTTGAGGGGGAGAAGACAGAGAGTGGTAATCAATGGACACTGCTCATCGTGGACTGATGTTATTAGTGGAGTCCCTCAGGGCTCAGTGTTGGGTCCATTATTGTTTTCTGTATTTATAAATGATATTGATGATGGTATATCGGGCTTAATGTCCAAGTTTGCAGACGATACAAAGGTTGGCAGGGTTGTCAAGGACACTACTGACACTATGCTGCTGCAACAGGATCTGGAAAGGTTGAGCAGATGGGCTGAGAGGTGGCAAATGAAGTTTAACATTGACAAATGTAAAGTACTACACATGGGAAACAGCAACCCCAGAGCAACGTATCAACTCTGTGGTACTACACTGACAGTGGTAGAGAATGAAAGGGACTTGGCGGTGGTTGTGCAGGCAGATATGAAGTTCTCTGAGCAGTGCAGACGGGCTGCAAGAGTAGCTCATGGAGTATTGTCAATGATATACAGGACTTTTTCCAGCAGGGATAAGGAGGTGATTATTCCATTGTATAAGGCGATGGTCAGGCCACACCTAGAGTACTGTATACAGGTCTGGAGGCCTCAATTCAAGAAGGATGTAGAGCTGCTGGAACGAGTACAGAGAAGGGCAACAAGATTAGTGAATGGAACAAAGGGGTGCTCTTACGAAGAAAGGCTTAAGTTTTGCAAATTACAGTGTCTGGAGACTAGGCACCAGCGAGGTGATCTGATAGAGGTGTATAAAGCCTTGAATGGTTTAAGCATGCTCAATGCTGATGGGATTCTTCCTCTAGCTCAGAAAAATCACCTGAGAGGGCATAAATTCAAATTGAGAAAAGACAGATGTAGGATAGACGTGTGGAAATTTGCCTTTAGCCAGCGGGTGGGTTGGTTGGTGGAACAGACTTCCATCCCTTCTGGTGGAGGTTGATAGCCTAAATAAGTTTAAGGCTCAGCTGGACAGGTATTTTGAACGAACAGAGGGGTCAAGTGGAAGTGGGTTTTTTTTTTTTTTTTTTTTTTTTTGGCTGATGCTGCATAAGCTTGCTTTCTTGCATCAAATGCCTCTACTAATGCTAATGCTAATTGCGGTACAAGTAAACACATGGGTTGTGTTAGGGTAGCTAAGAATAGAAACAGGTGCAGGTATACTTGCGTGTACACCAATGCTAGGAGTTTAGTAAATAAATTTGATGAATTTGAGGTATTGCTCAAAACATCAAAGGCAGATATTGTTGGGATATCAGAGACGTGGTGTCACACAGATATAAGGGATGCAGAACTGCAATTTGGGGAGTACAACGTCTACAGAAAGGATAGACAGGACAGGAAGGGAGGAGGGGTTATGCTATTAGTTAAGAGACATATAAAATCCAAGGAAGTGAAGCCAGTCGACATCGATGGACAGGGCAGTGTCAAGTCAGTTTGGTATGACATAAGCATAGGTAAAACAAAATTGAGAGTAGGAGTGTGCTATAGGCCTAATGACTCTGATGAGTATAATAAGAAACTGTACAGGGAAATAGAGTGGGCCAGTAAAGTAGAGAGTCTTATAATGGGGGATTTTAATTTCCTAGATATTGACGGGAATTTGTGGGTTGGTCATTCACACACTAGCAAGACTTTTGTGGATTTATTGGATGATTGTTTTCTACATCAGCATGTTCAGAAGGCAACTAGAGGGAGTAATACTCTTGATTATATTATCAGTAATGATTCTTCATGCATTAAGAATCTGCAGATAAAGGAACCACTAGGTGGCAGTGATCACAGTGTGCTGAAGTAGGATTTACTCAAAGAAGTAACTACCATCAGGGGTAAAGGGAAGGGTTTTGGTTTCATAAAGGCGACTATGATGGTCTGAGACAGTATTTAAATTCTATACAGTGGGACCAACTGATGATGTTACCAACAGCAAATTCAAAATGGGAAGCATTCAAAGAACTTATCTTGGAAGCTACTAGGCTTTACATACCAACTAAGAAATATTGTTCAAGGTTTAGGCCTAAATGGATGTCAGATGAACTAATCAGACATATGGCAGAGAAGAAAAATGCATGCGATACATATAAATTAATGGGTGACATGGAAACCTATGATAGATATAAGCTGGTCTGTAACAAAGTCACAAAGGAGATTAGGCATGCAAAGGCAGATTATGAGAAATCCTTGGCAAAGGATGCAAAGAAAAACAGAAAAGAGTTCTTCCTACTTAAACTCTAGAAGGAACGGGATGAATCAGATTGGTACACTGGATATTGATGATTCAACAGTTGAGGATCCTGCTCAGGTGGCTAACAAACTAAACGGGTGTTTTGCATCTACATTCACACGTGAGGAGTTATTCAGGAAGGGGAATGCCAGAGGTGAAGCAAACTCTGGCAGTGAGCTAGAGAATCTTGTAATAACTGAGAGTAAAGTGGAGACATTGTTGAGGATAAACATAAAAAAGGCACCCAGCGTTGATGGGATCTATCCAGTTATAGTAAAGGAGGCAGCAAAGGAATTAAGCAAACCCTTAGCCATAATTATGAGAGCTTCTTTGGACTCAGGGGAGACACCCATAGACTGGAAATGTGCAAATGTGACCCCGATTCACAAAGGAGGATCAAAGGCTGACACAAGTAATTATAGACCTGTGAGTTTAACCTCTGTTCCAGGAAAATTATTGGAGGTACTGGTTAAAGAAGCACTGCAGGATCATTTAGACAAGACTTCAGTTATAGCTCAGACACAGCATCGTTTTGTTAAGAGAAAATCTTGCCTGACCAATATGGTGGGATACTATGATGCAGTCACAAAAAGAACTGGATGCAGGGAATAATTTTGATATTATATATTTGGATCTTAGAAAGGCTTTTGATACTGTTGCATACGGAAGACTGCTGCACAAATTGGAGCAGTGTGGCATTGGAGGCAAATTGCTGCTATGGATAAAGGGATGGTTGCGGGGGAGTAGACAGAGAGTGGTAATCAATGGACACTGCTCATCGTGGACTAATGTTGTTAGTGGAGTTCCTCAGGGTTCAGTGTTGGGTCCATTGTTGTTTTCTGTATTTATAAATGATATTGATATATCAAGCTTAATGTCCAACTTTGCAGATGATACAAAGGTTGGCAGGGTTGTTAAGGCCACTACTGACGCTATGCTGCTGCAACAGGATCTGGAAAGGTTGAGTAGATGGGTTGAGAAGTTGCAAATGAAGTTTAACATTGACAAATGTAAAGTACTACATATGGGAAACAGTAACCCCAGAGCAACGTATCAACTCTGTGGTACTACACTGACAGTGGTAGAGAATGAAAAGGACCTGGGGTTAATTTTGCAGGCAGATATGAAGTTCTCTGAGCAGTGTAGACGGGCTGCAAGAGTAGCTCATGGTGTCTTGTCAATGATATACAGGAATTTTTCTAGCAGGGATAAGGAGGTGATTATTCCCTTGTATAAGGCAATGGTCAGGCCACACATTGAGTACTGTACAGGGTGTCTTAAAAATATTGGTACAAATGTTTAGGGGAGGTAGGTAACATCTAAAGGAATGTGAATCGCATAGGAACGCATAACCGGAAACGTCAAAAAAGTAGTAGTAGCAGTGATACAAGACAGTAATTAGTGGCAAACATTTATTTGACATAATATTAACAATGGAGTATGAAATGGATGCATTTCATGATATTACAACAGATGCTTGAAGGTTCCACCACGAGACGCAGCATGGATTGGCGGACACCTGGAGTTTCTTTGACAGTAGCAGCAACGCAAACGAGTCTTGCCAAGAGATCCCTTTCCATCTCTACAGGCGATTCATACACGATAGACTGGTAACCCCCCCCCCCACAGAAAGAAATCAAGTCTCGATAAATCAGGCGAGTGTGGGGGCCAGTCAACGGGTCCACAACGGCCAATCCATCGACGCCAAAAACGCCTGTTCAAATTGTCACAAACACCCCTTCCATAATGGGCAGGCACCCCGTCATGTTGAAACCAAATGTTGCATCTCACATTTGCTGGAACATCGTCAAGTAACCCTGGTAGAACATAATCAAGAAAGACCCGATATTTAGCGGAGTTCATGCGGGGTGGTAACAAGTATGGGCCGACTAAGCAGTCACCGACCTTGCCTGCCCACACATTTATTGCGAAGCGATGTTGTGCCGCATGGGGGCACACACCATGTGGGCCCTCTGCTAATCCATACACTAGGTGCATGTCTGCCAGCTCACAGTTCGCATATATTGATGCATGCTCTTCGTGCAGCGACTACTGCTTGAATGAATGAATAAACCAGAAATTTTGCCTCTCGCGAAGTGATGTACAGCGCCGTGTACCGACTTACGGTGACTTTTCCAGTTATGGATACCTATGCAATTCACATTCCTTTAGATGTTAGCTACCACCCCTAAATGATTGTACCAATATTTTTGAGACACTTTGTATACAGGTCTGGAGGCCTCATTTCAAGAAGGATGTAGAGCTGCTGGAATGAGTACAGAGAAGAGCAACGAGATTAGTGAATTTAACAAAGGGTTGCTCTTACGAAGAAAGGCTTAAGTTTTGCTAATTACAGTGTCTGGAGACTAGGCACCGGCGAGGTTTGGTTTGGTTTGTTTGGTTTGTTTAGATTTTATTGGCGCATTAGCATCTAAGGCTATAATGCGCCAAGACCAGGTAACATATAAAAATTTAAACATTTATCCTTTCAGTGACCTAAGTAATTAGGTCACCATGTCCAGATATATAATAAAAGCTTATCAATAAAAGAGATAACAATAACGTATAAATTTTAAATACGTGTAAAAACCTTTATTGATTTAAAAAAGCTAAAAACAGCAGACACATTGTCATTGTCAGATAAAATCTGACGGAGTGTATAGAGCTCAGTCAGATGGTTAAAAGCGGTAAAACGGATATTGCTAAAATCTGGACAGTCAATTAAAAGGTGTCTGATAGTTAAAACTATGCCACAGGACACACACATAGGAGGGTCATCAGCCCTCAGCAAAAACGAATGAGTCAAATGACTGTGTCCTATGCGGGTCCGGGCAAGAACAACTTCCTCCTTACGATTCCTGCGCAGACTAGACTGCCACGGTTCAATTACAGGCTTTATACGATATAATTTATTCGCAGTCTGTCTATTCCACGAATCCTGCCATTGGGAATGTACCTTTTGATGTACTATTTGCCTGTAGTCTGTATAGGGGACTAACAGGCAGCGGTTATTATTGGGAATTGCTGATTTGGCTGCGGCATCAGCCAAATCATTTCCCCTAATCCCAATGTGGCTGGGAATCCAGCAGAAGCGGATGTCATATTCGCGTTCATGGAGAACGTGAATCTTCTGCTGAATGCTAGACAGAACTGGATGAGGATTATATCTCACAGAAATTAAAGCCTGTAACATGCTAAGAGAGTCGGAATAGAAAATGAACCGTTGGAATTGGCATTCACTAATGTGATCCAAGGCTAACTCTACAGCGTGCAGCTCTGCAGTAAATATGCTGCATTCAGAGGGAATCTGCTCTGCCGGCGAGGTGATCTGATAGAGGTGTATAAAGCCTTGAATGGTTTGAGCATGCTCAATGCCGATGGGATTCTTTCTCTTGCTCAGAATAATCACCTGAGAGGGCATAAATTCAAATTGAGGAAAGACAGATGTAGGATAGATGTGCAGAAATTTGCCTTTAACCAGCGGGTAGTTGGTTGATGGAACAGAATTCCCCTTGTTGTGGAAGTTGATAGCCTAAATAAATTTAAGGCTCAGCTGGACAGGTATTTCGAACGAATGGAGGGGTGAAATGGGAGTGGTTTTTTTTATTTTTTTTTTTTTTTGGCTGATGCTGCATAAGCTTGCTTTCTTGCATCATATGCCTCTACTAATGCTAATGTAAAGTGGAATTTCCGTAAGTCGAGTATTACCGGGGAGTGCCTATATTTTCCAATTAAAATGGCCCCAAGTTTCTAATGACAAAAGATTTTCTGTACTTCCCCGATCGAAACGAAAATTGTGTGTGTGTGTTTTCGTATTCTTCTCATTTTGTATCCCTTCTTCCAGTACAATATGGGTATCCTTTAATTATATTTATGCCTCTAATTAATGTTAATATAAAATATTCTTTGCAAATGATTTTTACTCACATGTCAATGATATTTTGCAGGTTGACCTTCTTACCTCAGATGGACAAATTGAAAATAATTTTGGACCGTATCAAACAGTTTCAGATCCAGTTCATGGAGAAATACAAATAATGAATACAGTGAAAAACCTCCTAGCTCTTTAAAACTAGAATGAGATAAAGAATTCGGTAGAGCATGAATCAGTACTAAAACAAAAAAAAAAAAAAAAATTGAAATATCGAAATACGTTTGCAGCAGCCATAACCAGTTTCTCTATATAACTTTTTTTTTTAATCTAACAACTCACCAACCGAAATCTTCCTTATTGGAATAGCTGTTAGCATTTATGGCTGCTACTTCGAGACATACGCCAACAAACTCAAGGAATGTCATGACGCGCTTTCCGAGATTGTAAGCTGCAAATTGGGTCACCCACGTCAGAACATTAAATTTGATTATAAAAATGATTGAATCGTTGGTGTAAAGAATTTTTGACACTGTTTGGGTAGTTTCTCATCCGTCTCACCGATTATGGAGAGATTTCAGCTAATGAATTCAACCCGGGTTAGTAGAAATTTAGTTTCACTTTTCAGCAGTAAAAGCGAATCAATTACTTCCTCGGGTGATCAATTTTAACTGAGAGAAACAACAAATTACGTTGTTTCTTCAAAAATGAAACAGTGAAGTGGAAGATATTTATGACATTAATGCATTTTTCTTATAGAAATTAATCATTTTCACGATACACGATATTTAAAACGAAAGGGGGGGGGATCCTTACTTACAAATAAAAATTACTAAAAAAGAAAATAAGACTTAGCGAGTTTTACACTCTAAAGTCGGTTTTGACTGCCTGCCGGCTTAACAAGAAAAACTCACTTTTATGAAAAGGATCTTTTTTCACTTTAATTTAAATCGTTTCAGACTTTCAAATGAAATTAGACGCGGCCATTAATTCCTTTATGTGCTGGATAACATCAGAATAACTATTTTGTTATAATTTTAATAAGAAATAGATTTGGTATTTAATTTATGTGAGATAGGCGTGTATTCCACTTCTGCGACCATTCAACATGATCTTGGGTCAAGTGCTCGCCGATGGATATGCCGTAAAATCAACAACTAGGCTAAGGGATTTCAAAAAATCTCGGATGTTCTGTAGTGTTCAATAAACTGGTTTACGGTAAGTACTGTAGCTTGTTGTTCATTATTATTTACATAGTAAACCATTTCGGCATATCCATTTGACAGAACAAGTTGCTAATCGATTCTGATCATATTCAAAGCTGCAAGTGCCATAAGCTCTTGAAGACAGCGAACTTTTCCGTGCAAATATCTATTTGCACAGAAAATAATTGGAATCTGGCATCGCTGTGCAAATAGCTATTTGCACAGTGATGCCAGATTCCAGTTGTGCGATGCCAGTTGTGCAAATAGCTATTTGCACAACGATGCCAGATTCCAATATATTGTAACCGTAGCCATGCTTCAAGTGGAATAAATGAAATAGTGTAAATGGACTACACTGTCCAGTGTAGTCCATTTAGACTATTTATGCTCAATAATTTCTGTTGTCTTACTACACCGTATATTATTATTATTAGTATTATTATTAGCCATATGGTGCAAGGAAGCTTGAGGCTTATTCTGCACCAGCCAAAAAAAAAATTGTTACCCAGACAGACAGACAGACAGAGAGAGAAGGGAATAACCAAGAAAGAGAAGAATGATGATAACCAGCTCCGGACCCTGGGTGTGCCAAGCCCATACTCACCAGATGTGAGCCCCTGGGGTTAATATATATATATAAGTACTTTCATATGAAGAACTCTTTATTATATACAGAAGGCACATTGCTGTATATAACTCCTTTCACGGCTGCAAGCCAGGGGTTGATTCCCTGAAGTCGTATTTATTGAATGAAAACATTTACTTACTCTTTTGCCGTGTCATTTCAATATGAAAGATAATGAAAACAAACTCTGAGCCAGGGATTGGTGAAGGCAGAGGTGAAATTATATTCCGACACCCTTAGGCATGTGGATAGCGGCTGATCCTCAAAGCTGTCATACGCCCTGATATGATATTACAAAATAGGATGATCACCATAAGCACTCACATGCAAGAGCGGATTAAGGTCGGTTGAGGCCCTGGGCGCGGAAGAAAATATTGGGCCCCTTAAAAAAAAGAGAGAGACAGGGAAAATAAAAATACATGTTAACCAATTTTTTAAATAAATAAAAAAATATTATGTACTATTAATGTTTTATTTCCAATAAAATTTGAACATAATATATGTATAATATAATTAATAATAGCATAATAATAATCACAAAGTTTTGAACTAATATGTTCAACTAATTTGTTGGAGTTTTGCGTGGGCCCTTCAGAAGTCGGGGCCCGGTGCGCTGCCGTTAAATCCGCCTCTGCTCACATGCACTGCCGTTGGTAAGTATGAAAAAAAAAAAAAAATTTGAGTTAATTTCCTGAAACTTTTCCGCAGTTTTATTCGGTGCCAACGTAGGTTTGTAAGTTTCCTGTGGCTGACTTTTTCTTGTTCTGGTGAGTTGTTGGAACGTGTACAGAAAAGGGATGTTCTTGCCAAGAAAGGCTTCGAGTCTGCAAATTGCAGCATCTGGAGACTAGTCACCTGAGAGGTGATCTGATTGAGGCGTTTAAGGCCTTGAATAGTTTAAGTAAACTCAGTGCTGATGGGATGCTTCCTCTTTCTCAGACTATGCACATGAGGGGACATAAATTCATTTTGAGGCAGGATGATTGCAGAATAGATGTGTAGAAATTTTCCTTCGGCCAACCGGTGGTGGTTGATTGTTGGGATAGTATACGTTGTGGAAGTGGATAGTCTGAATAAATTCAAGGAAGAATTAGACAAACTAATGGAGGAGATGGATAGGTGAAATGTTTTTTTTTTTTTTTTGGCTGATGCTGTATAAGCTTGCTTTCTTGTATCGTTTGCCACTATTAATACTAACACTAAAACCAAACTTTACTGTAAAAATAATAGTAATAAATTATTATTGCAAGCGGATATGCGAGACTTCCCCAAGTTTTTTGGTCCCTTGGCCAAACACATTAGCCTTAGAACGCGCATTTATGGACACGAAACACGCGTCTCTTGGCACCAAGACTAACTATAATAGCCAGCTGCCTTCCCTCTGATTCTAATTCTTAAAATGAGTTGTTACCTTCAGTTAAATCAGCTTTGATATAACATTCCTAATATGAAATAGTAGCATTATATTCGTATAGGAGCCAACACAGAGGAAATCAATGTAAATATCTCCTCTCCAAAATTGAAAGAGAATTTTTACTGGGTTATTATTCCCTTTCCTCGAGAATCACATTTCTGCATATGTTCCTGCATTGTTATCAGGATATAGGGGCTAGGTATGTGAAGCACAAACTTCCTAAATGACAATCAATTTATTGTTTCACTTGAATAACCAGTGAAACAGATTCTTAGCAACATTACAATGTACTTGCTGCAGCTGACAATGTATATGGGCCAGTTCTCTCTTCTCATTAACCAAGCCACTTTCAACAAATTAGGGACTGTTAGGGAATCTAAATTAGAGATTTTATTTTTGGGTTTATGACTTTAGAATAGGTTAGGCAGTTGCATACAATTTAATTTAATCATCCTATTTTTAAAACCACACGGATGGTAACATTCCATCACTGTTTCGCGCACATGGTGAGTGAGGAAATATTTGAAAATAACAAAGGTCGGTGTCGTTCACTGCCACCAATTCATTCAAGTCACCACATCGCTTCCTGTTCTAGAGGGACTTCTTCTGCGTATCCCCCTTTTCGAGAAAAAGGTAAGTGGAAGCGAGTCGTACTAGGAATCTTAAAAATAATAAACAAATTTCCCCTCTGATCATATGAGAATATTCAAAAATTTATATTTGACAAAATCACGGCAATATTTATCAAATCCTGTTTTTCCGACTATTTACTCTTATAACCAAAATAAAAGCAACTCACAACCTAGATATAAAATTATTATTATTATTATTTTGTTTATGTTGTTCGACGGCTCCCCAAGTTATTTTTATTATTAATATCCATATGATGCAAGGAAGCCTGAGGCTTATGCTGCACCAGGAAAAAAAAAAAAAAAAAAAAACAGTTCCCGAGTAACCCTGAGAGAGAGAGAGAGAGAGTGAGTGTTTGTGTGTGTCAAAATTAGAAGGGAATCACCAAGAAAGAGAAGAATGATGATATCCAGCTCAGGACCCTGGGTGTGCCAAGCCCATACTCACCAGATGTGAGCCCCCGGGGTTAATGTAACTGATATTCGTATAAGTGTATTATGTGTGTAGAAGCTGGTATTCACAAGCCGAGTACGTGTTTTGCAGAATGAAAAACCCGTAATACTCACGGAGGGGGGATACACTACCCACTCCACCTGAGATTGGCTAACCACAGCCTCTTTTCAAGACTTTTGAATTCCTCCAGTCAACGGAAATCAAACCCATACCTCCCCAAATGGTAGTAGGTGGAAATGTCATGGATGCTGCCATCTTGTAATGCACCGGAAATGGTCTAACAACAAGAAAACATTCAGCCAGTGGCGGTTCTATGGACAAACAGCTTGTTGGTATGACAGGATGAAAAGAATCAATGTAGTCAAACAGACTGGCCGAAGTCGGTCAAATGACAACACAGTACAACAATAATCTACGTTGAAATACAATGTTGGCAGAGGAACAGTAAAGTTTTAATTGTGATGATAAGTAGCTCAAAGGTGAGTGAGGAAATATGGAGATGAGGAGTGTTGGGCCCACGTTATGTATGAGTGCCCCTCCTATGAAAACCACCGGTTACAACTGTTTGCAGTAATCCGAAGATCTCCCTACGATCAGGAGCAAAATCTACTAAATGACGGAAATAAATACCATATTAAGTTCACTCAATTTGCCCAGGCTGTCTTTGCCACAAGGCATGCCAAGCGCACCACTGCTAGGACAGTCCAGAATACTCCCACCTCCCTACTAACCCCTTCGGGGGTAGGATAAATGTAAATCTGTGCTACAGAAACTACTGCAAACCCTTTTATGGGTAGGATTCATGCTGGCACCCAATTTAGGGTATGGGATCACTGCTGGCATTCAACTGGGTGCTAAATCAATACACAGGGGCACATGCTCCTGCAACTTTTAATCCCCTTACTTCGCCTAAATCCATGATGGACTGTCTTCACTATTAGTCCAACTTTCTTTCACACTGCACTCTGACCACCTCCTCTATTACCTGTGAACTCTCTTCAACAAAATATTATTATTATTATTTTTTTTTTTTGTGGTCTCTGTTAGGAAGCTCAAGCGACTCTGGCAGAGGCCAGCCAGAGTATGATGAGCCGCCTGTCTCACCTCCCAGTGGTGGTGGGCAACGTAGGGGCCCTACGGCCAAGAAGCCAGAGAAACGACAGAACCTAACACAATACCATCTATATACATACAGCATGCCACACACACATTGCTGGCATTTACAGCGTCCTGTATCACAGCGTCACAAGAGTACAGATGGTGCAGTTATGGGAGACCGCAGGTGGCGCCTTACCCTAAACACTATGCTACTATGTACAGTAGATACTGCAAAAATGGATCCTATTTCAAAAAAAATAAATTTTTTGGGCTCTTCCTGGGAAGCTCAGGCTTACCCCAGGGTTGGCCAACCAGAGTTCTCTTCCTACTTACGTGGTCCCGCTCCCAGTGCCACTGACGATGGCGTCTCCGTAGCCAGGTGAGCAGGAGCAGCAGTGCATAGCACACGCTTCTTGATTAGACCAGGGTTCGAGCCCGTGACCACCAAATACGGAGGATGCGGAAAGGTCAGGGAATGACCACCTTAATATCCCTGGAGCAATATGGCCTTAGTTGCTAATGCTCCTAAAAAACCAAATAACAACATAACAAAGCCACTGACGGTAACTAGCGGTCTGTGGTACTCCGTGGACTACGTAAGCGGCCAGACGAACAACATAACCCACACTAAGCAAACATGAACATACACTAACATATGCTGTCTCTCTTGACAGTACTGTCTTACTTCACAAGAGATACAAATGCGGAGTTGTGCGAAAGCACAGATGCCGCTTGTCAAAAAACACTTTGTCACTATATGTACAAAATCAAAATGTTTATTAGGGTGACCCGTAATTGATTACATCTACCGATGTGTTTTGTGTCTGTAAATTGCTTGTGTTCTCTGGTCAATTTGCCTGTTTTCCTGGACGAAAAACCCCAGTTTCTTGGGATAAAACCTTGCTAGCTACGCCTCAGACTGACTAACTCAGCCGCGGAGTGAAAAGAGCCCATTAAAGTTATTATTATTATTAGCCATATGGTGCAAGGTAGCCTGAGGCTTATGCTGCACCAGCCAAAAAAAAAAAAAAAAAAAAAAATTCTGAATTACCCTGATAGAGAGAGAGAGAGGGGAATCAACAAGAAAGAGAAGAATGGTGATATCCAGCTGGGGACCCTGAGTGTGCCAAGCCCATACTCACCAGATGTGAGCCCCTGGGAATCCTCACGTCATCGACGGGATTCGAACCCGGGTCTTTTCCACCCGGTGTGGAGAGGACGGTGACAATACCACTTTGCTACGTTCGCAGACCACTATATGTACAGTAGGCACATGAACATACACTAGACATTTGGGAGGTGAGAAAGGGTAGTGTTATCTGATGAATGTTGCTTCCATTTGTTTCACGCTGAAGGTCTGTAAAGTGGTACAGTGGTTATAATCATCGTTCACCTCGCACTGGTTGGAAAACGCTGGAGTTCGAATCCTGTCAATGACACAAGAACTGTTATGGGCTGTTTTTACTCAATGGCTGAGTTAGTCTGTCTCAGGTGTGGATTGCAAAGTTTTTTTCCAGAAAAACAAACTAATCAACATAGAACACCCAATTTGCGGACATAATACGAATAGACTTATAAGTTAGGATTCAAGTGGCACCAATAAGAATTTTTTTTTGCGTTCCAAGCAGAATCAGGATTTGGCAACAGTTAATTATCAATGGATCTATCATACCAGGTGTGTAATCACTGTAGGCTATTGGTGAAAGTGTCATGGTGTGAAGGATGTTTTCGTTATATTTGTCTGCGCGGGTAACACAGTGGTATCGTCACCGTTCTCCTCACACCGGGTGGAAAAGGCCCGGTTTCGAATCCCGTCGATGACGCGAGGAACTTTAATGGGCTTTTTTCACTCCGTGGCTGAGTTAGTCGGACTCAGACGTAGATAGCAAAGCTTTTTCCCCTCGGCAACTCCGATTTTTCTTCCAGCAAAACATGCAAATCGACCAGATAATACACGCAATTTACAGACATAATACAAAATGCACGGCAGATGAATTTAATTATTCGGGTGGCCTAAAAATAATAGTTTTTTTTTTTTTTTTTTTTTTCGTTAGGCAGTAGTAGTAATAGTGGCATGGGATGCAAGAAAGCAAGTGTGTGAGCTTAGGCAGCATCAGCCAAAAAAAAAAAAAAAAATTCAAACAACCATTCCCTCTAAATGTTTGTCCAATTCTCCTTAAATTTATTTAACCTATCAATTTCCACAACGACGGATGGAAGTTTGTTCCAGCAATTAACCACCCGCTGGCTAAAGGCAAATATCCGCACATCTATTCTACATCTGTCTTTCCTCAATATCAATTTATGCCCCCTTAGGTTCGTAATCTGAACAAGTGGAAGAATCCCATCAGAATTATTATTATTATTATTAGCCATATGGTGCAAGGAAGCCTGAGGCTTATGCTGCACCAGCCAAAAAAAAATTTCTGAACTACCCGAGAGAGAGAGAGAGAGAGATTAAAGGGAATCACCAAGGAAGAGAAGAATGATGATATCCAGCTCAGATTCAGCGTGCTCGACCCATTCAAGGCCTTGTACACCTCAATCAGATCACCGCGCAGGTGCCTAGTCTCCAGCTGTATGTCATTGACAAAACCCCATGATCTGCCCTGGAAGCCTGTGTTCATTGCGCAGAAAACTTCATATCTGATTGCACAAATACTCCCAGGTCTTTTTCATTTTCTACCACCCTAAGTGTAGTACCACACACTTCTACCCATATGCAGTACTTTGCATTTGTCAATGTTAAACTTCAGTTGCCACTTCTCAGCTCATCTTCCCAAATTTTCTAGATCCTGTTGCAGTAGCACACTGCCATTATTGTCATTAACAATCCTGCCAATCTTTGTATCATCTGCAAACTTCGACACTAAGCCTGATATACCTTTATCAATATCATCGATAAATATACAAAACAACAGAGGACCCAACACTGAACCCTGTGAGACTCCACTAATAACATTAGTCCACGAAGAGCAGCACCCATTAATTACACCCTCTGTCTTCTCCGACTCAACCATCCTTTTATCCACTGTAGCAACTTACCCTTAATACCATTCTGCTCCAATTTGTACAATAGTCTTCCATGCGCACAGTGTCAAAAGCTTTCCTGAAATCCAAATATATAATATCAAAATTATTTTTTGCATCCAGTTCCTTTGTAACCACATCATAATATCCTATCAAATTTGTCAGACAAGACTTTCCCTTAACAAACCCATGAAGTGTCGGAATTATTGCTGCAGTCTTGTCTAGATGATCCTGCAATGCATCTTTAACCAGTGACTCCATTATTTTACCCGGAACTGAAGTTAAACTAACTGGTCTGTAATTACTCGTGACACAATTCGATCCCCCTTTGTCAATTGGGGAGACATTTGCACATCTTCATGGGGACCTCCCCTGAGTCCAAGGATGCTCTCATAATTATGGCTAAGGGTTTGCTTGCTTCCTTTGCTGCCTCCTTTAATATAACTGGATAGATCCCATCCACCCCAGGTGCCTTTCTTATGTTTAGCTTCAACATTTTCTCCTCCACTTTGCTCTGAGTTATTACAAAATCATTAAGTGCCCTGCTACAATTTGATAATCTTCTGGTATTTTCAGTCCTTAATAAATCATGTGTGAATGTAGATGCAAAATGCCCATTCAGTTTGTTTGCTATCTGAGCAGGATCATTAACAGTCGAACCATCGATACGAAATGGACCAATCAGATTCATCCCCTTCCTTTTAGAATTTGTATAAGTAAAGAAATCCTTGCTGTTTTTCTTAGCATCCTTTGCCAAAGATTTTTCGTAATCTGACTTCGCTTGCCTAACCTCCTTTGTGACTTGATTACAGACTAGCTTATATCTGCCATAGGCTTCTGTGTCGCCTGATAATTTATATGCATTCCATGCATTTTATTTCTCTGCCACGAGTCTCATTAGTTCATTGACAACCATTTAGGCGTAAATCTTGAACAATATTTCTTAATGGGTAGGAAACTTTTAGTAGCTTCCATGATTAATTCCTTGAATGCTTCCCACTTAAAATTTGCTGTTGGTAACATCATCAGTGACCCCACTGTACAGAATTTAAAAGCTGTCTGTCTGATCCACAAGTATCAGGTTCCCCTGATATTTCTGGATCAGCGTTTTGAATGCCACAGCCTACTTGTACATTTTCAAGATCGACAGTTTATCGATCTTGTAATGTTGGTCAGGAACAAATTTAGAAAAAAATGCAAAGATCATTCTATATTGGACATAAATAAAATAAATAGCTTCTATACTGTAACTCACCTCCGATATCTGCGTGGTTAAATTCTCAGTTTGGAAAGATTTAAAGGAGACTGACCAAAAAACTGGGGAACTAAAAAGATTTTACTTGTTCTGAAATAGATTTCAGATAAAATGTGCGGGAATAAAACGCCAGAAGCAGTTCATACGGAAAGTAAATAAAGCATATAAAAAATAAAGCAAGAAACTGGGACAGAAAGCTAAATAGAAAGCTTTCTCTCCCAGAAAGAAAGCTAAATGTCTTTCTTTCTGGGACAGAAAGAAAGACATTTAGAAAGACGGAGTATAAACAAAAAATTTATTGTTTTGGCAATGGCAAACCCATGACTAATATTCAGCTTCCTCACCACATCAGCTGTTTTACACCGTTGGCCTAATGATGTCCGCCAAGATATATATTTTTTTTTCTTTGACAGTTGTTTGAGCTTGTTTTATATATTTATTTTTTTCTTTTTCAGTTTTTTCTTCTTTTTTTTCCGCAGTTATTCCTCCATGGTAAAAATTTGTCCATTCTTACATTACTGAGCAAGAAGTGCTGCTGCTGTGGACGAAAATGCGATGACTTATATGATCTATTAAATCCATTGAGCTATGTTTTAACATGCATGTTGCTTTGAACCAAATTGAATCCGCTGCAGTGCATCATTCCCTGCACATCCACGACAACCAACCTGCCTTATTGTTCTGTAAATCCATTAACATCAATCCGAAATTTTAAATTAGTGGCAGAACGCAATTTATATTTTGGCTATCTAAATATTGTTATCATTGGACTTAATTTCGTACATTTGTCTATCCGAATACATGTGATATGTAAGAAAAGGGCTATGGATAAGTCATTTGCCATTAGATTGTAAACGTTCCTGATGATGCGAGAAGCTTATTGAATCCTTTTCAAGGGAAGGAGAGCTAAGTTAGCAGGTTTCATTTTATGAGAAAGAGATTTAATCTCACAAAACACACATTCTGATCTTAGAACAAACACACTTTACAGACACGATATGCTGGCGCCTCATGGACTAATGGGTTTACTGTTCAAAGTGTGTGCGTTAACTGCCAAAGCAACTAAGACTGTGGAGCATCACTGTATTGTGTCTGTATTTCTCTGGTTGTTTGCTACATGCTGGACAAAAAACACGTGCACCCGGGAGGAACAAACTACGGTTCTCTCGCATGAGACCGACTAATCTAGTCACATTGTAAAAAAAAGGCCCATAAAAATTTCTCGCGTCTTAAACTGAATAGGCCACGAAGCACTAACAAGTAACTTTAACACAGTTTAAATTTTAAGATGCTTTATTTGTTTTGAAAGTATCTAAACAGGTTGAAGGTGGAGTCATTAATATAAAGTTTACCAAATTCACACTTATACAAATTTTTGTATAATTAATTTTTAAAACAAAACTGAATTTTGTTAATTCAAATTTATATTTGAAAGAAAGCAATTACGAAATAGAATCACATCATTAAAATGTGATTTATTTTTTTCCATAAATTTCCGAACAAAAAAAAATTCAATTTACTTTTGATACTGAGATTAATTTAGGAGGGGGAGATCACCCGTTAGCACAATTAAATAGCACAGAAGAAGCTTATACTATTTTAAAATGCTTTTGAAATGTGAAAATAATTTCTTATTTTTAGCTAATTCTCATTCGTTCGGCATGGACCATACATCCAACAAACAACCCAATAGCCCAGGATACAAGGTTCGAACTCCACCAAAAATAGCAGTGCTTTCACAAATGCCATTAATGGAAGAGCCATCAGCTGAGGAGCTCCCAAGGTAAATTTCTCTCTTAAACTGAAAGTAACGAATACTTCTCATTCATTTGCATTCAATTTCAAATACGAAGATGAATCAAATGAAAACGATTTTTCGATTCTCTAAATTTAAACTACTCACCGCTATGAGTGTAAAAAATTAGAAATTGATACTAATGCTTAAACTGAACAACAGGGTAATTTGGCTACTGTATATGCGGGTGGAGAGATGAGCAGCAGCAGCAGAGGCAATATGGCATTTACAGTGATAGATGCATCCAAATACGATAATGCGCTGTCAGTTTCTTACACGGCAGGAGGCCTGTCCAGCAGAAATTAATCAGTACATGTACATGAAAGGGTGTGCGGTAACAACTCTATGTCATTCTTATCAGTCGTTGTTGTTGTAGTTGGGTTTTAGGAGCATTAGCGACTAAGGACATATTGCTCCGTATATGGTGTCTGTAAATTGCGTGTTTTCTGTTTACTGGACGAAAAAACCGAGTTTCCAGGAAAAAATAACCATTCTACCCTCCTCTGAGACCGACTAACTCAGCCACGCTGTGAAAATGGCTCATAAAAATTCCTCACGTCATCGACAGGACTCAAACTCAGGTCTCTTCCGCTCGGTGTATGTAGGACGGCGATTCTACGAACTGTGCTACCTACGAGACCCATTCTTTCTAGCATACGAATGAACAAATCATTACCGTGGCTGAAGAAACCACTAGAGATTATCCAGGACAGACGTCTGGATAGAAATATCATCAGGATAGATCGTTGTCGTGCAACGATCTATCCTGATGCAAGGGTGCTGGATATCAGTTTGCCCATACCAGCTGTGTCAAAATGCAATACAAGAGAAAGATATTGTCACGTTAGGGATTACTTGAGCCGAAGATCCTACACTCTTAATTGTGTCTGTAAATTTTATTCTATGGTCAGCTCGCCTGTTTTTCTAGACATAAAACTGGAGTTTCCGAAAAGAAAATATGTTATCCTCGCCAGATAACTAACTCGGTCACCGAGTGAGAAAGCCCATAAAAATTCCTCCCGTCTTCAAATCTATGCCTTTCCTATGAGACTTCCTGTGAATGCAATTAAAATTGCAGTGCAGGAAGGTCTGCGCGAAATGGATTTCCAATTGCCTCAAGAGAACAACTGTTAGTGAATGATACGATAACAGCATGATATGATATGGCGAGGAAGGAAGGAAGGAAGACAAGGCTAAATCGCAAAGGAACTTTGGATGAAAAATGGTGCAGGTACTATAAATCAGAGAGAAAGGAAGAAGAATGCAATGGAAATTTTGACTCAAAACTGAGCTTTAAATTTCATGTAGCACACATCTACCACAACCTGTAGATCCAGGTGTCTTGATGATTGGTGTTGTTGTAGGGTTTTAGGTCCATCAGCAACTTAGACCATATTGCGCCGTATACGATATGTTTGTAAACTGCGTGTGTTCTGTTGCCGATTTGCTGTTTGCTGGACGAAAAACCCGATTTTCCGGAAGAAAAAAGCCATGCTACTCTCGCCTGAGTCTGACGTAACTCAACCACGTTGTGAAAAACACCTATAAAAATTCCTTGCGTCATTGAAAGACCTCAGATTCGAACTCGAGCCCTTTCCATCCGGTGTAGGGAGGTGATGATTATACCAACTGCGCTACCTACGAGAGCATCTTAAAGGTTCCTTTATTTGGCTATTCTTAATACATGGTGAATCGCTTCTGATAACCAGCTCAAGAATACTGCTTTCTCTTGTCGCTCTCTCTAACATCGTGGTGTAGAAAACAGCTATCCAACAAATCGAGATACGTTCTGTCATTGGGTGAGTCGCTGGCCCGCTCTATAGGTACAGCTGTCCTTTTCAAGAACTGGAATGCACCTTAGGTAGGGCATCACGTATTCGTTCATGCAATACAGAGCAGGTTGGCAGATACGCAGTGATTTTGTATGTGTGTGTGAGTCTGCCAAAATGGGCAAAACAAAGATTTAAGTGACTGCAACGCCGGACACGCCGATATGAATGGATTGGAAACTGCAACCAAGCTGGGGTTTCACTTACAACTGTTTCTCGAATGTTTAGAAATTGGCACAATAACAAATACAATTCATCCATCCAATGGCTTTTCTGTGGTTGGAAACAGCTCCTTAATGCAAGTTTTGTAGATCTGGCCCAACCTGACTTTTTTCTGTGAAGAAAGGTCTAACGAGTGTTCCGATAGGCCACAATGAAGTACAAGAATGAGGCTAAAATTTCGAGCTACGCATTACAATTTGACAGAGACATATGTCGGCCTTTTTTACTGTAAGTTGTTAAGTAGATGTGCTGAGATTTAGTTCGTGATTAACCTTTCCTTCAGTTTTATTCACTGTGATTGTTGGGCGATCCCCAAACAAACCTTAAATTTGGATACTCTTTGAAAGAACAAAAGGAGTACTACTCACTTTTATTTCGAAAAGGTTAAAGGATACTTCACGGTTTGCCTTTGCTCAAACCCAGACTCCTCCCTTCAAGGACTGAATTTATGCCTGACCAAAAACATGGTATTTGTCTAGGGTCTCATTATATGGCAAGATGCGTGACAACTCCTAGTCCAGCATCTGTTCCATTTATTACATTATCTGTTAAAGTTAGGTGTGTGTGTGTGTAAACTGTTGCCGAAGGCCAAATTACTTTCTTCTATTAGATACATGTATAATTCTTTTATCAGAATTTCATTCTCAGCTTAAAAAATTTGAAATTTTAAGGAAAGTTAAGTGGGATAAGAGATGCAAACGAAGGCAATATAAAGTATGTTTAAGTGCCGTTCCCTTGCACGCCTTAATCTCATTAGACCAGTAAGTTTCTTTACCTTGGCTTGTTTTTATCAAAATGCTGTAAGTTTAAAAAATAAAATCAAATGGTTAATTGGTATTTGTTCCAGCCGTTAGTTGTACGGCTCTTAACAATGTGGAGACAATTCTTTAGACAAAATCACCAGCAGACTAGAAATGGTAATTATATATCTTACGAAAGAAGGCAACTTCATTTAACTAAATATGCCATTCTTACTCAACAGCAAGAACAATAAATAGAAAGCCACACTGCCCTTCTGATTTGTTCTGTTAGACCTTGCCAGAATACATGTAAGTTCTGTGTCGGTTTCCTGAAATATTTGCAGGTGTTTCTGAAATATATTTTTGTGATAACACCTTTTTGTAGCAACTCCTCGTTGTAGCCACATGACCATTAGAAGGATTTTCTCAAAAAAAAAAAAAAATTATCTACAAAATATTTTAGTAGGTGTAATGTATCAGATCTAATTAGGTATTTGTTTTTCTCTTTACGGACTTTTAAAATGAACATCTACTTGTGCCAAGCAGTCCGTATACTTTCATTATAATCAGATTTTCGTTCTTTAGCATTGCAGATATCGTCCGTCACAAAAGGCCATCAAGGGTAACTGTACCATTAACTGAAGAAGACAGATCAACAGGACATGCCTCTCTACGGATCCCTGCATATGTTTGTTCCCATGTTACTAATGATTTTAAAGAAGCTGGGGAGTCGTCTCGCCTTATAACAATTGATGAATCACCAATCGAAAGGTCCACTCTTCGTTATATTCCAACAGTTTTCGACAGCGATGAATCTCCCGAACGAAGGCCACGAAGGAACATACTTAACAAGAGCGAAAGCCTTTCCTACCTAACAAAGAAGGCTGAGGTTTGTGGAGCCGTTAGAATTAAGTACCCCAGGGACTCACATCTTATGAGTATGGGCTTGGCACACCCAGGGTCCTGAGCCGGATATCATCCTTCTCTTTTTTGGCGATTCCCTCTTACTTTTCTCTCTCTCTCTCTCTCTCTCTCTCTCTCTCTCTCTCTCTCTCTCAGGGCACTCAAAATTTTTTTGGCTGGTGCATCATAATCCTCAGACTTCCTTGCGCCAGGGGGCTTCGACCCCTGCTCGCTTTGCTCTCCAACCCCCCCCCCCCACTCACGCTTTTCTACGTAAAATGTAAAGGTACAATGGAGTAAGTCGAATCTTTTCTATGTAAAAGACACAACTGTCGAAATGCACTGATCGATATCTAATCAGGAAATGACCTATGTATTTATTGACTTGTGCATTTGTAGTGACGTAATTTCCCCGCTCACTTGTACCACGTGATCCTCATCCCTCTTCTCCCATTGCCTACCCCACCCTCCCACCAAGCAGCATTCTCAAGATAGAATAAATACCACTATGTAATTATTTACCTGCACTTACATAGATCACTTAGGAAAAGGCCTTTTGCTTCAGGTTCCATAATGCATGAGGATTACTGTTACATCCGAAAGAGCAGGACTAAAATATTTAATTAAAATATTTACAAGCTATACAAATATTTAAAATATTTACAAGCTATACAAATATTTAAAATATTTACAAGCTATACAAATATTTAAAATATTTACAAAATACTAAACTATTTACAAATATACAAACTATATCGAGTCCCATCAGCTGACATTACAATGGAACATAAAATGATGCCGGGCGTGGTCATGTATTAGACAGTGAAGCATGTGCACGAGGTTGGTGAACGTTATGGAGGCAGTTGTCTTTCAATGGCACATCAATGTAATTCTTTACCTGCGCATTTCTAGTGACGTAATTGCCCCGCTCTCTTCTCCCATTCGCTCGAATAAATATCACTAGGTAGAAACCTTTTTAATTGAGGGCTAATTAATATTCTGAAGTCAGACAAGTCAAAAATTGAGAATCAGGTCATTCTGATTATTTTTATTTGAAATATAAAACGAAGTTATGAAAAGTTTATTCAGTTCTGTATGGTTGTTTTCATGCCATTTTTAGTTTTCATTTCATTAGTGAACAAATAATTTTCAAAATTCTGCAAGCTGCTAAAATATTGTCCAGTCTATCTGCATGTTTTTTTTTTTTTTTCCTTTTCTTTTTTCTAAATGCGACAATTTTTACAATAAATCACACGTGCTAATACACTAAAAGGATAAAATTTATGGGTTATCTGATTGATGGGCAACGTGACGCTGTAACCCCTCTTACCAATGGATGAACCCACCGTTTGGCAGGTATATAATTTGTGAAACATCGGTACTTTCAAATTTCATGTCTATTCAATGTACACGGAAAGGACAGAATTCATGGGATACCTGGTTCCTAGGCACTGTGACGTGGTCACACCTCTCACTAGTGGCATAGCCTTAGTTGCTAATGCGCCAATAAAACCCAACAACCAACCAACCAACCAACCAACCTCGCTAGTGGACAAACCCACCACTTGGTTTGTCCACTAGCGAGATATATAGGCATGCTGCATCACTGCATTCACGTAGACGGTAATTCGATGTCAGTTTGGATAAACGTCGTGAGTTAACCGACTTTGAAAGAGGGATGATAGTGGGTGCCCAAGGAATGGGTCACTCTATCGCGGAGGTGGTACAGAAATTGCACTATCCCTGTTCGACAGTATCAAGAGTTTATCGGGAATACGCCATTTCCGGAATAACATCTAATCGTGGACAGTGCTGTGGACGGAGAAAGATGGTGGATGAACGTGGCCGTCGACGTCTGTCTAGCATTGTTTCAGCCAACCAGAGAGCTGTCGACAGTGGAATAAATCACCGCCGACTTCAACGAGGGAGGTGCCAGAAACGTCTCCACCAATACCATCAGGCGATCATTAACCGTAATAGGTTATGACAGCCGCCGATCCACCAGAGTCCCATTGCTAACACCGCAACACAGGACTCTATAATGCCTCAACTGGCCGAAAGAACATCGGCATTGGATCTTGGGTGATTGGAGACCAGTCTCCTGGTCCGATGAGTCCCGTTTCTAGTTATTTCCAGCGGACGGCAGTGTATGTATCTGGAGGAAACCGCACAAAGCTATGCACTCGTCATGTCAACAAGGAACTGTTCAGGCAGGTGGACAGTCAGTAATGGTCTGGGGAGTGTTCAACTGGCACATGTTAGGACCTCTGGTACGTCTAGATGCATCTCTGAACGGTCCAGGTTACGTGTCCATCCTTGCGGACCATATGCATCCCTTCATGATCATCATGCACCCACAGGGCAATGGACTCTTTGAGCAGGAATACGCTTCCTCACAGAGCCGTGGTGACTAAAACATGGTTTGAAGAGCATTCCGCAGATTTTACCACCATGGAATGGCCTTCCCATCCACCAGACATGAACCCTGTGGAGCATCTTTGGTATGCAATGGAAAAATCCGTTCAAGCTTTGGATCCTCCAACCAGGAATGCGAAGGAATTAAGGACAGCGGTGCAGCAAGCATGGATGGAAATACCTGAGGAACGCTTTTGTGAACTAGAGGACTCAATGCCTCGCCATGTGACTGCCCTTATCCTTGCAAAAGGTGGGAATACCCGTTACTAGATAGGTATCCCATGATTTCTGTCCACTCAGTGTATAATTTAAGGTTACAAATGGAAATATGGCGTTAAAATTTAGAGGTGAGGCAAACTGTAATAAAATAAAAATAAAAATTTTGATTTTGAGCTCTAGAAAGCGCAATATCTGGATGGGGCAGAAGAACGTTAAAAGCGCTCACAACAACACCACCTCATTTCTCATCTAATACACTTGAGAAGGCATCTGATTATATTTTCTCCTGTGGTATGTAACAGAGACTTTTGGGATATTTGGAGTGTTATCTGCATTTGCAGCTTAACGGTAGGCAATTTGTTAAAGAGGTAGCTCGTTATTCAGGGTCAGGGGAGATTTAAAATATCTCAGTATAATTGTTATCCTGTCCAAACAGCTCTCTCTCTAACATCTTGGAGGCCACGGAAATGACAAATCAAAAGCAAATGAAAAGCAGTAGAAAATTAAAAGCTCAGTAAACTAAAGCAGTATTACGCTTCATAAAAGGAAACTCCATGAATGACTGACGTTTTCCAACCCCCCTTCTATAGCTGAGCCATTTGACCTCTTGCAGGTTTCTTCAATAAGTGTCTCTGGGGCCAAGACCAATGGACCCAAAGTTCTCTTTACGGATGAGTCAAGAATCAGTCTTCAAACTGATGCTAAACATGTTCACTGCAAAGAGCATGAAACACTCTTCCATTCCTCGAACGTCTGGGAAACCGTCATGATGAATGATGTGACCACATTTTAGTGCGCCACCTTACTGTTCAAAGGCATAAAGCGCTTGTGCGTAGCACTCTGATTATAATCAGTGTCCTTCATTCCCCAATAGAGTGGAAGATGCTTGAATTCAAATTCTATTAATGGCGAAGAGTTTTTATGGGTTTTTTACAAAGTGGCTGATTTAGTCGGCCTCCGGCGAGGGTTACTGATTTCTTGTTTGAAACTCGGTTTTTTTTAACAAACTGCGAGCCGACTGAAGAATCAAGCAATTAGACGCCATATACCGACTTCTCATAGCCTTAATTGCTTTGGCGCTTAATTCAAACCTAAATTCGAAATAACTTTTCCCTTCCCTTTTTGCGTCCGTACAAAACCAAGAAATATGCGCTGCAAAGCAGTGGCCAGTGGTTGGTTACCGTCCAGCTGATCAATTGTTCCAAATTAAGGACATCTGTTCTCCAATATCCTTGTCTATCTAACCACTTAATATTTTATATTTTACTAATATTAATTATATTAAACAGCAGAAATTGCAGTCCAAGTAACCATATATAAATAAGAATATTTTTGTATAATTCAGTTAAAAATCTGATAACCTTGTTGGAAAAGAACAAAAATAACAGTCTAGAAAAAAAAAATGGTTAGTCTTTACAATCTGGTATCCCTTTTGCGAGTTGCAGTGATTGACGTGCCTGGCCCGGTATGGTTAGTCTTAGGTTGTTTATCCCCCTCCCCCCATGCCGCTGTTTTAAAATCGGAAAATGAGTTCCCAAATTTAAAATAGGGGGAGGAGATAAACATCCTAACTAAGACTAATCTTAGCGGACCATTCAATCACTGCTACTCACAACGATCAATCGGAAGGGGTACCAGATTGAGAAGCCTAACCAAAAAAATTGGAATGCTGTTACTGTTATATCTGGTAATTTACAAATCTGTTTAATAGGATAGCAACTTCATGCTGCCTCGCGAACAATTACCACCTACCGGGGAGCCATTGAACATTGTGACACGCAAAGCAAGTGGATGCTCCAGTCAGACTTCTATTTCGACGGAGGTAAGTTTTACTCAGATTTTTTGTACAGATGTTATGATACAGCCAATTTTGGAATCCAGCTTCTTGTAAATAATGAAGTTTTCCTCGCCTTAAACCGTTTTGCTATCCTTATCGTAAGGCAATTCTATAGGTAACAATTACACTAAATACAAAGTACATGTACATACTCACAAAAGGTGATACATTTGAACTATTCTAGTTCTACACAAACACTGTGGAAGACTGTCAACATACGATCAGTACTTCGGTAGCGGCCACTGGTGATTTCAACTAAAGTCAAAGTAAAAAAAAAATAATAAATAAATAATAATAATAATCATTAGAACATTGCTTTTCGACAATCAGGTAGAGACGCGTAATAATTTAATTTTAAGCTAATTATCTTATAAGAGCGCGGAAAAGTTTTTCTTTTATCATTTTAATAAATTCTCTTATTCGTTTTGAATAAGAAAATTTATTAAAAACCAACAAATGCACACGAGACTAAAAATTGGCTCTAATAAAAAACTCAAGCCAGCTAGAGTTGTGAACATCGAAATTATCTTGCTACTGGGAAAGGTAGACTGGAAAAAGTCAAGATTCAAAGAAAGTAAAATATTTCCTGTGATTAGTGGATTTGGGAGAACAATAGTGGCAACGGATGAATTTTACAGAATGGGACAGAGAGATGTTAAGCCAGAGAAGATCGAAAATTGGAGGTTTCAAATTAATAATTCATAGACAGAGAATATCAGAGCAGACATGTGCACAAATACCACCTTGAAACTAAAGGAATTGCAGCAAATAATTAGCACAACTGAGATGAGCAGTGGCTGAATTAACCGATAATTTGGATTCTGTCAGAAAAAGTAAGTGGGCTTGGTGGACTGTAAGTGGAAGTAGATTGTAGTGTTGTTTTATATTGTACTTAATACGTAGTCATATAGTTATAGTTACGCTGGTTATTTCTTATTTTAATTTAGATAAAGAGTTTTTGTGGATTTTACTTACGATAGGTAAAACCGTTATTTTTTGTTCGATTTTTGTAGCCATTGTTTTTGTATATAGGGAATTCAAAGTTTTTGTAGGGAATTCAAATTTTTAATTGAGGTAGCTCTAACGCATAATTATATAGTAATACGCTTCACTGTTTCTATTTCATAGTTTCTATTCAAATACTACTGACATTTAATTTATTGATTTTATTAATTTAAACTACCATGCCCCGAACTAGAGCAGCAAAGCAACGGGCACAAAGTGGCAGGAGTGTTGTGACTCGGGGGAGAACTGAGGGGGGCGATTCTCCAACGCGTCACAGCCTAAAAAAATGTGCAACTTGTGAAATGTTTGCCGAACTCTCTGGAACGGAACATGATATTGCCATGGGGGATGTCTTTGTGTGTGCGCGATGTAAGGAGTGTAAGGAAATCAGGCGACAACTCAGCGTTGTTATGGGCCTATATGAGAGTTTGAAGGACAGGGTGGATGCCCTCGAAGGAAATAAATTGAGGGGCCCATCAAGCTCTCAGCTGCCCACATCAACGCCAGAGCTTGCACTTGGTCATCACGCAACACAGCGGCAACCCCCAAGGCAGAATGCGCTGGTCCCACAGGAACTATTAGTTGTTGGTGACTCTATTGTCAGGGAAACGGGGAACATGCTATGTAAAAAGGATAGGTGGAACAGGACCAGGGTATGTCTGCCAGGGGCAAAGGTTGATGACGTTGTAGAGCGGATATCATCTTTCAAGGGCACAAAAGGTGATATAGTTGTACACGTTGGCACTAATGATATTAAGAGTAGGAGACCGGCAGAATTACTCAACAAGTACAGGTCACTGTTGAAAAAAAGCCGAGAATTAGGGTTGAATTTGAAAGTGTCTGCAATTCTGCCCAGACACGATAGGAGGGAGTATATGATGAGAGCCTTGTCGATCAGTTCGGCCCTGGAAAGATTGTGCAAGGCTCAAGGGGTAGAATTTTTTTCAGCCTGGACTGTACTTGTTAACAGGAGAGATTGCTTCTACAGGGATGGGATACACTTAAATAGAAAGGGTGCAAGAATATTTGCTGATGCTATCGAGGCAGTGTTAGGTG